>NC_046366.1:3624374-3924374 GCF_011125445.2 Fundulus heteroclitus
GTGGAGCGGTTCAGAAACATTTGTGTTCAGTTCTCAAAAGCAGCGGTGTCGTTGATCATTCTTGAAAAGCAAATCTGAACTTTGTATAAAGTGCAGAAAAAGTTGCCCCAGAATTGAAAAGTGGGGCTCAAATTAATCACTGTCTGCAAACATGCATGCTGCGTCTGACTGAGCGCAAAGTGTGTGAGTTAGAAGACTTTTCAGTGTAGCTGTCTGGATGCCCACATGAAGGAACAGCCTCTCTGTTTATTGTTTGAAGCGCGCAAGGTTGTGGGTATTTAAGCCGCGTGCTGATGTCAGCCGAGTGACGTGCGGGCAGTGCGCGCAGCGAGACGTGTTTCCAAGAATCCCACTCCTGCCGCCAGGGTGGGATTAATATTCAGCCTGTTTTCGGAGCCTATAGCTCAGGGGTAAACACGTCACAACGTAACACGCGAAAGGAGCTGCTTGAATCTGGTCATGTAGGAAATACACAAAACCCGTGGAGAGAAAACATCAGCATGAAATTATTTTTCAGATCGTAGCAAATATCTGATGTTTTTTTTGTTGTTGTTCGACTCCATCGGGGCCTCAAGGTGCTCCTTTTTACACGGAAAACCTCTCTACAAATCTCGATAATTACAAGCACACGGACCAACAGGTCAATAACTGTGAGGTTGGGCCGATTCTAATACGCTTCATGAATCCTAATAAGGATAATTAGACTAAAACAAAATGCTTCATTTTGGGTCGTTATGCTTTACGCATAAAGATCCAGGCAGAGAAATACGAATGCACCACACTTCAGCACCAAGGTTAGCGCCTCCAACACACTAAACGGCCTGTAACTTCAACCTCTAGGCTGTTATTGATCACCGATAATTCTGACCCACTCGTGGCGTTTCAAAGGCGGATCTGCAGCCCTCCTTACTAATTGAAACCGTCCCCTCTCTTCCCCAGCCTACCTAATGTAGCCCACACATCACACTGACGGGGGCACCATTTACACTGCAGAGAATTGTACATGTTATGAGCTTTTGGACAGTGTTGTCCAATTGCTTCTATTGTAGCTGAAGTATTTATGGCTCCAGAGACCCTTTGTTTATCGGCAGTGACCTCCAGATTTCGGTCTTTGAATGCATTATTCACAAACAGCCTTCTACTAAGCATAACTGAAAATCAAGGCAACCAAACATAGCTATAGGTCCTATTTCTAAACAAACAGAGACTCTGTCTATGACTGGTGACAAAAGTATTTGCCCTTTGCAGAGTTCTTCTGCCTTTACTTTTATGTAGTGTTGCACCGATGCCATTTTTTGGCCCCGATGCCGATACCCGATACATGGCTGTGCAGTATCGGCCGATACCGATACCATTACTTTGAAATGTATGTCTGTGTGTATATATGAAGAAAATCATACTACATGGATGTAAAATAATTGCTATCATGGCTTTTTCAAGCTGCTACCTTATAAAAGCAGAAAAAAGACTAATACAAAGTGAATCCAGTAGAACTAGTGAGTGTAGGGAGAGAGAAGGCTGCGTTCAAGTGACATACAAACATCAAAATGGTATCGGTGACCTATTTGTTGGTACTCGCCGATATCAATACCACCATTTTAGTGCGGTATCGGCACCCCGGCCGATACTGGTATCGGTATCGGTGCAACACTACTTTTATGTCATGCTAATAATGCAAAAATATGTTTACAAAGGATGATTTCATGTATTTAAAAAAGGGCTATTCAAACCAACTTGGCCCTATATATAAAAAAAATAGTCACATAGTTATTTTTTAAATACTGAATAAGCTGTCATTAACCACACTTCATTCAAAGTTGAGTTCAATTTTCTAGCCACACCCAGCCTTATCTGTAGAATCAACAAAACGCTTGACATGAAGCAGAGTAAAAGATCTCAAAAAGCCACACATGCCAAGATATAAAGCAATAAAGGAACAGATGAGAAATAGTCCCTGACATTGATCAGTCTACAAAGGTTACAAAGCTGTTTAAACTCTGGGATTCCAGTGACTCACAGTGACAACTTGGATCCATAAATGAAAAAAAAAAAGATGGAACTGTGGTGAACATTCACAGGAGTGGCTGGTGTGCCACTTGAAGAGCACACCTACAATTCATCTGGGAAATTACAAGAGAACTCTAAACATCTAAAGGCCGGAGTTCAAAATTCAACCATAAGAAAGAGAGACTGAGCAAAAGGACATCCATGGGAGAGTTCTAAACCCAAAACTACTGCGGAGCAGAAATACAATCTCTAAGTAATTCTCAGGAGTGTTGGAAAAATAATCATTGAACTGATTGGAAAAAAGTTGAACCATGTTGGAAGGTAAGGTGAAGTAATTTTACATCTGGTTTAAAACCAACATAGCATTTGAGCAACAGAGCATCATACAGTCAGACATGGTGGCAGTAGAGTGACCATCTGGGGCTGCTTTGCTGCTTCAGGAATGTTGGTAGGCTTTGTATAGAGGACTTAGGATCTAAGATTTTAATAATAAAACTGAAAGTAACAAAAACCAAATTCCAAATTTCCAAAATCCTAAAACATTAAGCATAGGGCAAGAGACTGGAACAGAATCAAAATATTTGAACGTAGACTGTCAAGATGCGATCAGTGGAACAAGAGGCAGATATGAGTGAGAACAGCTGAGTGAGACCTTGTGGAATCTAATGTAATGAATAGCAGAACAGTAGCTAAATACACAGAGAGCAGAAACTGAGAAGAGAAAACAGCACAACACAACACAAGAAAGATCCAAAAAACAAAACCAACGGAAGGCAGGGAGACAGAAGAGAGTTAAAACAGAAAGTAGAGATGACATAGAAGAGAAAGCAACATACTAACAGGAAATAAAATAAAACAAGAAACTATAACTGGAAAACTCTCACACTGAAGACTACGACTCTACTCTAATGAAGTGTAATGACATATAAGCATACAATTCAACGTACAGTATCATAGCAAAAATTGGGATAACAAGCCAGAATTGATTTAACCGTGCTTCCTAGGTGTTTAAGCAATGGTTTAGACTGCATGGATCGCATACTAACCTAACAGCTTTTTGTCCAATTCAATTGTGCTGTTGCTATAACTGGCTGTTGCTGGTGAAAACTAAAAGGTATAGCGTCTTCATTGTGAGATCAATAAAGTCCTATCTTATCTGATCTTATTATTAATGCTACTGTACCGATAGTCATATGACCAGGTGGATACACAAACATATTTGAGAAGTAGAAGGATGCCAGGACAGCTGATTGTTAAGATAAGCAGGGAAAGAAATGCTTTTTGTTAGGCCTGGGCACCAAGGCACAGCCTAAACTTTAGTACTTCATATTTACTTCTGACCAGCTTAACTTTATGCTTTCAATTGGTAAATCGGATAAAATAAATAGTTTACATCATGCTTTTTGGGCTATTGTGATTCTTTACTATCAGAAAATATAAAAATAATGATTAAAAAACTTTAGTTCACCTGAAACACTGCAGCAAGAGTTTTGATGATAATTAAAAAGAGAGATCACATTTTTAGCTTCCCTTCTTTTGCTTCCTGTTAAATCCTGTTTAAAATTCTCCTCACGTATAAAGCTCTTAATAATCAAGCTCCATCATTACCCCATACTGTCATGCTTTGTTATTGAACCAGAACACAACCACAACAGA
Source organism: Fundulus heteroclitus (assembly GCF_011125445.2). Taxonomy (NCBI): domain Eukaryota; kingdom Metazoa; phylum Chordata; class Actinopteri; order Cyprinodontiformes; family Fundulidae; genus Fundulus; species Fundulus heteroclitus. The sequence goes on from NC_046366.1 coordinate 3,628,038, forward strand.
GTTTAGTTTAACAGTTTATTGTAGATTGAGGATAGTGGAGAAAGGAACCAAGAGTGTGTACTGAGCTGAAGCAGGAGGATGGTGAAGGCAGGAACTGGCAAGCAGGATGGAACCAGAGCATGGAAGCAGCAGGACCAGCAGCACGGCAGAGTAGAGACTTGGAACCAGAACTACAGCAGGCAGGCGGCGATTAAGTGACTTCGAGCTGGACGAGAACTGGATGAGGTAAGCAGAAGTAAACAGAAGTTAGCAGACGATCCAACTAGGAAGGACTGAATGCAGGGAGCTTAAATAGGGAGGATGACAGGTGTGATGAGTTCTGGCTTGATTAGTGGCTGACAGGTGTAGATGATTACTGAGGTGGAGAGGAGACTGGGATGTCCATGGTGCAAGCAAAGCTGCAGCATGAGACATACGTTCCTAACAGAGCACTTTGCTCAGACTGCAGGTCTGCTGGTGGTTCCTAGAGTCTCTAAAAGTAGAATGGGAGGCAGATCCTTTAGCTATCAGGCTCCTCTCCTGTGGAACCAACTCCCAGTTTTGGTCCATGAGGCAGACACCCTGTCTACTTTTAAGACTAAGCTTGAAACTTTCCTTCTTCCAAAGCTTATAGTTAGAGTGGGTTAGGTCATCCTGCGCTATCTTTATAGTTATGCTGCCATAGGCTTGGGCTACTGGAGGACATCAGCATTTTCCTTCACTCTGCTTATTTCTGCTATTACTCTCCAATTTTACATTTTTACAGTTATTGCAAACAAAAACTGGAGTTATTCCTCCTTTTTGTAGATTCTAGTCCTGGCCTGGAGCTCCTGTGTTTACCTGTGTCTCCATCCTGGAACTGGCTGTAGCCTGAGATATCGTTGCCAATAACTTCATGTTCTCTCCGTTCCATTATTTGTCTATTGTCACCACATGCTTGCTCTGAACGGGGATTGTTGCAAAGTAAATGAGTTGATGCAATTAACATAAATAACTGTTGACCATTTGAAAGACAAAATTCTTTTATATTACACGAAGGATAAGATTGGACTCTGTGTTATTGAAACGAAAGTAATCTGTCATAACGATTGTATTGTATTGATATGAATTAATTTACTTTTTTACTGTCTGCAACTGGAAATAATTGGACATGTTTTCTTGTAAAGAATTTCACATAACATTTATTTGTGAACTGGGGCTACAAATATTAATCAGCTAAACTGACTAGAAAAAGAAGAGCATCAAGGTCAAAGTTCATAACTATTTCAACTTTTTTAATCGCTATGGTGCAGACTGTAACAAACCCTGTCAAGTAAGGAATGCCTGCAAAGCTCAAACCATTGATGAATTGCTGTAAATGAAAGTCCACTACGAATTGAGTGGCTGGCAAAGTCAAACAGAGGATGATTGCTTCCAGTTAATTAAGGTGCTTCCACAAGCTAACCAATCATTGGCTAGCTTGTGATTTGACATTTAAGTTTAGTTTCAGTTGTTTTGTCATTTCACAGTAGATATCACCAGTCTTTTGACCAGTCTTGTGAAGTTTGCCTCTTCCAGCCAAAATAGTTTAAGTTTAGTCAGATCAGGTCTAGACTTTGACTGGGCCAATCTAACACACAAATATGTGTTGATCTAAACATCTTAGCTCTGGCAGTATGTTCAGGGTCACTATGTCTGAATGTGAATCGCTGCTCCAGATTCAAGTCTTTTACAGCCTTTGCAAGGCTTTCTTCCAGGAAGATCCAGTGTTTAGGTCCATGTGTCAGCTCTGCCAGCTTTCTTGTACCTGTTGCAAAACGCAAACCCACAGCATGATAGTGCCCCCACCAAGTTTCACCATAGGATGGTGTCTTTTACCTTGATGTCCTGTGTTAGGTTTCCATTTATTTATGTTTTGCATTTATTCCAAAGAGTTCAGTTTTGGTGCTCATTTGACCAGTGCCCCTTCTTCCTTATGCAATGCCTCCTACATGTCTTGTGACAAACTGCAAACAGAACTTCTAAAGGCTAACTTTCAGCAATAGCCGTGCTCCTGCAACTTGTCCATTAAGGACATATTTCTGAAGATGTCTGGGCAACAGATTCTCCATCCTGACCTGTGGATCTCAGCAGTTTTTATGGGCATTCTGGCTACTACTCCAAGTAACATTCTTCTTGCCAGGCCTGTTCTCTAACAAACCTCTCAGGCCTTTAAAGAACAACTGCATTTATACCGAGATTAAATCACAGACAGGCAGACTCTACTAATTAGGTGACTTCTGAAGAAAACAGGTGGTGCTGGACTTCCTTTAGCGTGTCAGAGTGAGGGGAGTTTATCAAAAATACCTCTCATTTATAGAACGTTTCTGAACTTTCCCTTGATACAGAAAAACATTCATGTAACTACAAATGTACTTTTAAATTAAATTAACTATTAGATTTATTATTAAGATTGCAGTGTGCAGCAAATTGCATTGTAATATCTAAATTCAGAGAATGGATATTTAAAATCTGTATAATTGTGTAAAAAGTATTTTTTTTCCAATAAAAAGTTGAGTAAAAGTATAACATAGAAAAATAAACATTAATATAAAGTCTTTACCTCCACACTCAGGCACACACATGCACACTCACAGCAGCAGTGGAGTAATCGGATCAGTGGAAATGAAAGAATTCATCATACACAGAAGGCGAAAAAAGGCTGTTTAATGACAGGCTGCGGTGTTCTGTCTCTGTCTGTGTAAATGGATTCTTCTCCTCCTCTGTTGGACATATGCCTCCTGGGAGTGTGTGATTCTGGCTTTGAGTCTGTAATAACCCAAAGCTTTCAGACGTCAGAGGCTCTGATGCCCACTTAAAGAGAAAAAAGAAATCTCTTTCTGTCACGCCCTCATAGCTATTTGTGTGGGATCGTACATGTGGTGGTAGACACGGCATTTATAATTGTCGGGGTCCCCCCACCCACCCCACAGCTTAGGTTTTTTGTGTTTGTATTTTTATTTTATTTTATTTTTTACAGTAAAAGAACAAAAGAATCAAGAAATCTAATAGGAACCAGACAAGATGCTGGTGAAATAAAAAAGCATGGGGTTTCTGTTTTTGTCTTTTTTCTAACATGCCATGTCTGGCAGTGCAACATTAAGAATTATCTTAATGTCAAAAAGAGCCTAACAGATGTTACTTTCACAAGTGAAGCATTACTGCTTTCACCATGGTGCTCCTCTGGATTTATATATGCAAAAATCTTCATTAGATTTTATTCTGGGACTATTTCAAGTTCAATGGACTTAAAAATGGGAAGGTAGAAGAGAAAACAGGAAGAGAAAATGATAAGACAAAATGCTAAACGAGAGAAAACGTGACAAAAATAGGAGGGGAAAATATAACATCCTCGGAGTCTGCTTCAATACCTGCAGAGAGATATATAAAACGAACAGCAAAACACACTGATAAGGTATTACAGGTACAAACAACAACCACCATGATACCATCACTGAAAAATACACAGTATTATTTAATACGAGATGTATAAAGTGACAGCTAAAGCTAACTATAGGGCAGTGGTCCCCAATCCTGGTCCTCGAGGGCCGGTGTCCCTGCAGGTTTTACATGTGTCCCTGATCCAACACACCTGACTTACTTCCCCAGTGTGCTGTCAAGTTCTCCAGAGTCCTCCTAATGACCTCATTATTTGACTCAGGTGTGTTGAAGCAGAGTAACAAATAAAAGTTGCAGGACACCGGCCCTCGAGGACCAGGATTGGGGACCACTGCTATAGGGTTTTCTGTATAGAAGTGAATCTGTAAGCACCTGGATCCCAGCACCCCTAAGTGTTTGAGCGAGTGTGTATGTAAAGTTTATCCATAAGAAAAATGTTCAGTTCTGGTTGTAAGGAGCCAAAGACCAGCCCCCCAGACTGCCGAGGCTCACACAATCGCACTCACCACACACATCCTATACACCCAGGTCCAGCTGCTGGCACCCCAGTAGCCGGCGCCAGTAGCTGGACCTTATACAGTGTATGTACATACATACTTTTTTACATGTAAATACATCTTTTTTCTCACTGCGTGAAATCAAATGAAACTAAGCTGGGTCAAATACAGTTGGAGTTTTTAGAACTGCCCTTTCCTCTTGATAGGAACCGCTGTACCTGAGTCAGGTTTGTAGGCCGCATTGCTCACACACACCTTTTCAGCTCTGCTCAAAAGCTTTCCATAGAACTGAAATCAAGACTTTGTGATGATTCCCCCAAAACAGTGACTTTGTTGTTATAAAGCCAATTTGTTACAAATGTTTCTGTAAGATAAAATTCAGCTATAACTACCTGGCTGATGTCTGAAGATATTGCTTCAGTATTTCCACATTATGTTCTATTCTCATGATACCCTCTTGCTTTGTGAAGTGCACCAGTTCTTCCTGCGGTAAAACACCCACTCAGCGTGATGCTGTCACTTGGCACAGTTGGGATGGCGTTCTCAGGCTTGCAAGTCTCCCCTTTTTCCTCCGATAGTTAACAATAGTCATTATAACATAACATGTTAGCAAGTAATGGCTTCTTCCTTCCTGTGGGCCCTTTCAGTTCATATCAGTAGAGGAATCATTTCACTTGTTTACACCCATTTACATGTACACTTATTTACCTGTTTCATCTAGCATCTTCACATGGTCTTTTACTTTTTTCTTGGGTTGATAAACTTGCTGTTTGCACTTCTGTGTGATTGTTTGAACAGATGAACATCACAACTTCAGGCACCTGGAAATTGTATGCAAGAATGAAACCGACTTGAGTAGGTCCCCAGTTCTATTCCTGATATCTTGGCTGATTTCTTTAGATTTGTCCATGATGTCAGACAGGGAAGCAGCAAGTTTGTGGTGCCGCCTTAAAATACATCCACAGGTGTGCCTCCATTTAACTCAAAGGATGTAAAATCATAAGCTTCTCACAAATAGAAAAATGGTAATCACAACTGACGTAAAACAGGAAAGAAAGTGATGTAATATCAGACGGTGAGAAAAAAGATCTTCTATAGCTTTACATACAGTGTATGTAAGAATCTCTTTCAGTTGGAAAAATGTGTGCACACTTACACAATATTATCAATAATTGCTTTCTGGAAGAGATGTACTGAATTGCTGTTTCAATACAATTTATGACCCCACCTATGTTGAGTTAATATGGACTATTTGTTTAGTATTAAACGCTGGAAGGTGCAGTTCACTTACTTATATTATGCTTTTCCAACATTTACTGTTATTCTGGAAAAAGGGTTTTATAGCAAGCATGAAATTAGGACAGTAAATAAAACATTTTATAAATAAAAAAAGCAAGTTCGATCTTGTATTTAAGATGAAAATGATTGGGATCTTAACTTAGCTGACAGGGTGTTGTCTCTCATATCAGATCGTGTTCTCTTGATTGTCTTTGGAGAGATTGGAGAGCCTTGAGGGAACGCTGCTTACAGTTTAAGGAAAAGGGTTGACTTATGAGGGAGGTGATGGTGTGTTTAAGTGCCTCTCCACTCCTCACTGAGCAATAACACCTAGCAGGTTCAGAAACGTATCACTGCTTATTGCAGGGAAACCACACCATTCAATCACTTTGGATCGATTTTTTTGTCCAGAGAGGATTTAGAATTCAGGATGGGTATTGATCAGCGCATGATTATTTTACAAGCTTTGGACCCCATCTTTGTGTTGTTATGCAGATTTTTAAAGCTGTGGCTTTCCGCCACATATTTAAAACTAAAAGGACCTATATATTTGTTTCTGGAAGGCTCTTTGCTTTTCTTTCCTCAGGATTTATCAGGGAATCTGTTTGGAGGTTTGAAGTTCTTAGACAACGGCTTTCACCAAAGATCTTTAGATGTCCTTGTGTCTGCCACGGTTTGTCAGGTTCAACTGATTCAACCTGCAAGGAGTTTTCATCTTTCTCTGCTGAATGACTTCTTTGTCTGTTTTGATCCAGAAAAACCCACAAACACAGTACCCACGCTTTGCATCATTGCTGTTTTTGTAACCGACCAGGAATTAGTCACTGCTCAGGGTTGTGTTTCAAAAAAGAAACGGAACATGAATACCTGTCAGGCAGGCATAGCAAAAAGGTGTTGATTTACCTCTTATGTGTAGAAATCCTACAAAGTTTTATGGCTCCCAAGGAGACTTATTTGTTTCATTGGAGGGGGGATTTTTCTCCAATTAAGTCAAATGTAATGTAAGAATAGCAAGAAAAGAGGTGTGCTCTGATAGCAAGATTGACTGATAATTCTGATGTTTTTCTTTTTTTATGACTCTCCATCATGCTTCTCTCTGTCTGACAGTTCCTTTTTACTGTAAATATTGGGTTGATGTCACTGTAAATATGAAATAAGAAACATATTTATGTTAAAGTTTAATGATAACGGCCGAAAATAGAAGTAAAAATACTTTATACAAATTTGTAGAACATATAAAGTAAATAAAACCATCCTCTTTAATCATAATTCTGGGTCTCCAGAAGCTTCACTCTCTAAAACTCCTTTACAGATCTGTAAGAAGAAAGTGTATGAAGAGAAATTGATCAATTTTCTGCCTGTTTTCAGGTTTGTAAAAGCCTGTGTTTGGACTTAAATCCTCTGGTCTTAAGAGGATATCTACAGTAAGTAAATACCTCTGTGTTAATACACACATACGTATCTATATGTCTATGTATGTATGTTTGTTTTAATATAAATGCCTACACTCACACTTATATAAATGTGGGTGTGCTTGTACGTAGTTAATACCGCTATGCAGTTTTTTAAGTTCTGTAAAAATGTAAAGTACTTTGTTTCTAAAATAAAATCGACTTTGTTTTACAGCACTTTTTATGTTTTTTTTTTAAATGGAATGGGTGTATTATATAAAAAGACAAGCATGCAAAGAGGATGTCTTTGCACTCCACACAAATTGTTTCAGTTAATTGAATTTCTCCCTCTAGACACTTGAAAGTTCCTCACAAACTGCTCATTGGTCATTTCTTGTGATGTTCAACAGTGCCTATAAAGTTAATACAAAACATCCTCATAAACTTCTATCTGACAATTTTATGTCAAATATGTACAATATGTTGGCTTTGCCATTGAGAGCGGTCTCAGATCTTCGGGCCTCTCAGTTTATAAACTGGCGTACAGAGACCATCAAAAAGCTTATGCAAAATCTCTCCATGATGGACAATCCAACTAATACTCTAAAATCACCAATTACAGCTCTGGAAACTCCAAACAATTCTTCTCCACAATTAAATACCTCCTCAACCATCAAAGCTAAGTCTACATTGATTCTTCAGAACAATAGTGCAATACCTTCCTCACATTTTTCAAAGAAAAAATTAAAATGATCCAGTCTCAGCTCTCTAGCCTTTCAGCTCCTCCACTGTTTTTTATCTATTTACAGTCTGTGACGTTCAGATGGTATAATGAAGTTATGCCTAGCGATGTTGAAAGCTTTATAAAAGAATGAAGCTATCCACTCATGGTCTGGACCCCTTGCCTACTGTTCTCATCAAATCAAAGCTTTCTGCCATGGATCCTCTCATCACACAAAATCAAACATTCATTACAGTCTGACCTGGTCCCATCCTCACTTAAAACCACCATCATCAAACCGTTTCTAAAATTAGCCAACATGAGGTGCTTTTTAACTACTGGCCCATCTCCCACCTCCGGTTTTTGTCTAAGGTGCTGGAAAGCTGCTGCTGCTCAGCTGCAGGATCACCTCCATCTCCAATCCTTGTTTGAGAAGTTTCAATCTGGTTTTCACCATTCTCATAGTACGGAGGCAGCACTGGTGAGGGTCACCAATGATCTCCACATGGCAACTGACCGGAGCGCCCCCCCTCCTCCCTTCTCATTCTCCTTGATCCAACAGCAGCTTTTTACACTGCTGACCACCACATGCTCCTCAACCACCTTCACCGATTCTGCGCTGAAATGGTTTTCATCCTACTTTTTCCTCTGTCTCTGTAATGCTTTGCTTTCCTGTTTTTTTTTTTGTTCATTTGCAGCACTTTGAATTGTCTTGTTACTGAAAATTCATTCATTCCTGCCGCTATCAGATTTTACAATGCTGCACTGTAACTGCAACTGTGACCATAACTGTAATAATTAATGTGCAATAACCAAGGTGCAATAATCTATTTAATACACTGTCCTACAACCCGTGCAATAATCCTGATGTAGTGACTTCTGCTGCTATCACCACCTGAACATAAGTCAGCCCACATGTATGTATGTATGTACAAATGTATACAATGTATATGCACATACATACGCGTAGGTGCGTATGTAAGTAGGCGCATAGATATATGTATATATTTAAGTATATAGATATGTATATATATGTATATATATATATATATATGTATATATATATATATATATATATATATATATATATATATATATATATATATATATATATATATATATATATATATATATAGATAGATAGATATAGACCACTAAGAATGTAAATAAGACATCATATGCCCATTCCTATTTCCTTTTTTGTATTTTTTTGGTATTCTTTTTGATCCATTGTATATATGAAGATTCACTGTATATAACTGAATGCACCTTCCCTACTCTGCACCTTCTTGTATGAGCCGATGTGACGAGTGAATTTCTCCATTGCGAGATCAATAAAGACTATCTTATCTTATCTTATCTTAAATGCTTTATAAATAAACTTGCCTTGCCTTACTTCTCAGACGGAGCTGAAAATGTCAGCCTTGGCAATCTCAAGTCCCAGTTAGCTCCTGTACCCTGTACAGTGTTGGACATGTTACCTAAAAAAGTAATTAGTTATAGTTACTTCTCCCAAAATGCACTATCAAAGTAAGTATTTACTTGGCAAAGTAACTATGCAGTTATTTTTTTACAATCTAAAGTGACAATGAATTTGGATGACTGTCAGTTCTGTTATCAAACATAAAATGCATAATAATTTATTAAATGGACTGAGAAAATTGTGCACTAATCTGTATCGTTTTAGTGAGCCAAGAATCAACATGCAATATATTTATTTAGAAATTACTATTATTTTGTTCTATGTTTAATATAAGAATAATAAACCAAACTAGACATTTAAAAAAAATCATTGCACATTAACAGGCAACTGGCTGTAAAATCATTATATATGAATAAAAAATAATGCTTTTCAAGGAATATTATAAAATAAAATACACTTCGTAGTGATACTAAATAAGGGTCACACCATTCCAGTATTTCTATCATGTTCATGCTCACAAACAGGAGGGAACATGATTCTTTTCAGAGTAGTTGCAGAACCAACCGAGATGAGGGCCTGGTGCGTGTGGCTCACAGGAACGGGTGGAAGAGATATAAACCAGGCTGAATTTAGCTGTAAAACCTGAGTGCTGATCCAGAATGAGCTGATTGTAAGTTGCAGCTAGTCACTTTTATTCATCGAGCAAGACCAGAGGCGGAGGTTTCCTCTGATAAGCATCACCAGGGTCCTCACAAGGAACAGAGAGCAGAGGGACTTTCATGTGAACAACAGTTATACTTGAACGCTCTGGCTATTAGATAAAACAGTAGGAACCTCTCTGGGAGCCTCTAGCTGGATTTGCATCATGATGTGAAATATATCTGTCCATAACTCCAGAGAAATTCAAAGCATTTATTCCTAAATTAGCTACCTACGCTAAATGGTACTTCAGATCACCACATCGCTTCTCTGTCCTGCAGCAGGTTTCAGTAAGACATAGTAAGAGCAAAAATGAACCTCCCCCTTCTCTTCATCCTTCCTTTCTCTTCACACTCATCCTCTCCCACATATTGTTCTTGAAGTCTCTAGGAATGCAAAAAATGTCAATGTGGTCTGTCCAGGTGATTTTAGTAGTAACTTTTTAGAACTATATATCCTTCAACTTTACAGTTATGCACTATTCTGTGTTGGTCTTATGCATAGCATCACAATTAAATATATTGATAAATATATTGAGCAAGACAAAAGATGGAAAAAGTTTCTAACTTGTTAATGCAGGTAAATTAGTCACTCTAAATAGGCCTTAGGTCAGACTGTGTGTGCGTGCGTGCGTGCGTGTGTGTGTGTGTGTGTGTGTGTGTGTGTGTGTGTGTGTGTGTGTGTGTGTGTGTGTGTGTGCACGGTTGCTTGGAGAGATGGAGGTAGGTGATGACTGCAACACAAACTTTGACTGGGAGAGTGCTGGGAAGGGTTAATTGTAAAGATGACACTAATGACTCTGTTGTGGAGAACAACAGGGAATGTATAGTTTGTCTGCCACACCAGTTGAAATTATGTTTAGAGATTAAACATTGTAATTGACAAAAAATGCCTGGAATCCTACTATTCCATGTTATAGGAGCGTAAAAGAAGCAGCATGCTGCCCCCCACCCCCCCTGAAAGCCAGCATTAAGATATTCTAATAACAGGACTGGTCGTTGGTATGCACCTGGTCAGTGAGCCTATTCTGAAGAAAGTCCTTGGCTGTTCATTTACTTTCAGTGTTACTGGGCAAAGGTACATCTTCCAGCAGAACAACTGACATTTTAGTGAGATTTGAAGAACTTGCAAACATTTCTTCAAATCTCCAGATGTGTAATGCTGGTAGAGACCCAGATACTTGCATCTGCAGCGTGGTTCTAAGAAGCATTCAGTGACGCTGATTACAAATGCACGGTACTTTTCAGATTTTTATTTGGAAAATGTTTGAAATTTATATTTTTTCTTGTGTTTGTATCAGTTGGTCAAAATTTGTTGGTGAAATGGAACAAAATAATGAAAATGAGTGTAAAAATTTTGTCAACCACTTCACAAATTCTGCCAGCTGAGTGCAACTCAGAGAAAAGAACAAGGCTTGTGTATGTAGAGTTAGAACGAAGAGCTAGTTTGATTACATGTTCTCTCTCTCTCTCTCTCTCTCTCTCTCTCTCTTTGTATTTACTTCTAATAATTGCACTTACATACGATCTAATAATGCTATCATGGTTAAAGACAAGGAAAATTGAGGCCAAAGATGGACAGGACTCCAAATGCATACTTTTCAGAATGGCATTCCTTGTTTCAAAAACAGGTTTGTCTAGTTTGGGGAGGTTTTAAAACCCATTCCTTGCTTTTTAGCAAGTGTGGCCTTCTGAAAAGTGACTTCTTCAGGCTTTTGAACTTGGACACCCATTCATCTTTCTGCCTCTTTGTAGGCCAGTTCAGTTTCAAGATCACGCTGGCTTGTCCCTGTGAATGCAGATATGTTCAGCAGGAATGGGTCAATATCCAACAGTGTGAGAGGGAAGTTTATCTATTTATTTATTTATTTTCCTTTCTGAAGTCGCTAAATCATTATCCAAATGCAGCTTGCATTGCCATGTTAGCATGGTGTGAACTATCACAATTTATGTGATTATTCTCTTTTTTTACGCTCTCTCACAGAGGGGAAGTGAAAGAGTGTACCTCTCTGCACATCTCTGACAACACTGTCAACTTGCATTCAAATGCCAGAAGATCCATCAGCAACTGCACCCATGCTGCACCCTTTCACAGATAAGTGATAATAATCTCTTTACATTTAATTGTAGATTGCTTTAGCTTCAAATCCCAGGGAATAGCACATGGGAAATGCTCAAAATCAATGAATGAATGAAGAAGGAAAAGAAATGTGCATGCAGTAATCACATGTTAGAGGTACACTGCAGCAATCCTATTTGTACATTCTTAATGTGGGATAAGACAGAGAGCAGAAGAAATGCTGAATACACAGAATAATTATTCATCATCTTTGTCTGCGCACAGGTAGCTGTGAACCTTTTAAATATTCCACATTTTCCTTCGATTGTACTCTTTGGACTTCACATGGCACTCCTCCCTGAGGACCACTCAAATTTCACCCTAATGACTTCAACGGACACACGCACGCACGCACACACACACACACACGCACGCACACACACACACACACACACACACACACACACACACACACACACACACACACACACAATTCAGCTGACAGTTTTGTTTGTGTTGGGTCTGGTGATCATCCCACATATTTGTTGTTACACTTCCTTGTACACAAGCCTTGTGCTTTGTAAAAACACAACTGGGTTTTCTACAAGTCTGTGTTATCTGTGTGAACTTGGGATCCAAAGCTAAGCATAAGGAGTGAATTATCAGCCACATCCTCACTGAATAAGCACTTTGCATTGTCTTTGTACTGAATTGTGCTATATAAATAAATTTGCCTTGCCTTGCCTTGCCTTATATTTTAAAGGCAGTTCGGGGTCATGCCAGTAAAAAATTAATGTTAGTGTGAATTTTATGTATATATTAAACAAACAAGCGTTGACCAAAAGTCTTTATAGTTTTACAATTTGGAAAGCAAAGAACTGCATAAACGGGGGGGAAAAATGCGAGTAAAGTATAACAATATATTTGTAACATATGATAATAGTTCTGTCAAGTTAAATGCCAATGAAAATAGAATTAGTAATTTTGCAGAAATTTGTCATTTAACAAGGATCACACCTAATCACCTAATCTGGATGGCATTAAATTGGCCTCTGATTATAATAAGAAGAGGAAGGCCTCAGTAGAAAGAAATAAGACCAGAGAAGATTTGATTTCACGCAATCCCCCCCAGGAACAGAAGAGCAGGTGGTCTTGCACATTTGCAGTTATTCAAAAATTTACTTACTTACATTTATAGAAAAACTGCAGACTCTACTTTCAAGTAGTGCATTTACATTAAGTCCACATCCTCCAAAGGTCAACTCTATATATCATTGGCTGCAGCAGGAACAAGGGAAGGGTTTTGAGTGGTCAAAGTAATGTGAACTTTTGATCTGTGTCATACTTCACCCAATCACTACCCATATATTCAGGGGTCTCACCAGTGCATGTCACTTGGCAAAATCATGCTGGAATTAGCCCTTTTAGGGTCATTTTTAGTCAGCATAACAGTCTAATTAAGTCTCCTTGACTTACATCTAGGCTCCCTTTCTGCAGGCTTTCAGCCACTGATCCATTCACATCTGCCCAAATTGTTGCACTTCTTCCAGCAGCAGCACACAGACAGGTCTCCTCCCTGTAGCCACTCACCTGATCCAATTAAAGCTTCTGCTGGAAGTTTTAAAGTCTGCTAACATGTGGAGAACAGCCAGAAGAAAACATGTAACAAGATAAACACAAAAGTGTTGCTTGGAGTAACTTTCCCCTGCTGGTTGACAAGAAAAATGGAACTCCCCTATCATTCTGACGAAAACTCCTGGTGAGGACCCTGATATCACATAGAAAGTTCTATACAGGTAAGCCTCCAAATGATTCATACCCCTGATGGATTTAAATTACAAAAAATATTTCTTTTGAACCAAGACAAGTTTGTTTCTGGTTGGAAATCAGACAGGTGTCCCTGAAAAGATAATAAAGCAATATAAAAGTTTAGAAAAAATCAATCCACTTCTGTTCATATAGTACAAATTCACAAAAAAAAAAATTATTGGGAAAAAGTCCATTTGATCACAAAAAATATATATATTTTAATGTTTATAATTTTACAGATATGACACAAAATGTCATATATTGATATGTATGGCATAAAAAATTGCATTGATATTGGACGGGAGTTTGAGAGAACATTTGGAGAAGATTTCTTTTTATGGGAGGCTTCACAGCGGCATATATAAAAACCATCAAGAATACAACCCTATGATAGAAACATATTCATCAAAAGGAATGAACTAGTGGTTTAGAAAATATCTTTGAATAGGCTGCATATCAATTTAAACAGGATTTTATGCAAAGAGCAATACAACATGGAGAGGGAAAAAAAGCAAAAACTAGCTGTATGGAAAAGAGATGCATCATGGGGGCTAAAAATATTTTAAAGATAAAGGTTCTTTTTTTTTCTTCTTTCCCTTTTTTAAAGAGGATTAAGCAGAACTGAATTGTAGGGGTTTTAGTTCAGACTACCCATTGAATTCATTGCAAAAATAAAGTTCGTTAACTCCTTCCCCCCTACCATCTCCCCCTTCTTTATGTTCCTCTCTTAAGTGGTTCAGCCTGCTCAGACTGAGTGCAGCCATCAGCGCTAATGGTCCTCCATACTGTGTTTTCACATAATGCGTCAGGTGGTGGTCGGATATTGCACATTTTCATCATGCAAGCCACCACTGTTCCAGCAGCACAGATGAGCCCGCTGATGCTCAACAGACGTGTGCCAAGTTTCTGAATAACCCATGCAATGCTTCTAATGTTTGTGTACTGGCAGGTCTAATTAGTGAGTAAGGTTCTGGTTTGGGAGCAAAAATGAGGCGTGCAAGTTGTCGACACACTGCATGTCCATTCAGTACACAGGTGTGTGAATGTGAATGTGGGTACTGTGATGCAACAATTTGAGCTCACATCAGCCTTCAAATTCTAAGAAAAAAGCAGGCAGAATTGTTTTGGTTGATGCAATTTGTCTTGGTGAGACAGATACCGGTTGCCTCCTAATGTTTGCCATTTGTTTTTGTTTTTTATTTCTATAAAAATGATGAGTAATAGTGTATATCAGTGCAGGCTGTTCTCATTTCAGGTAAGGACTGCACCTGCTAAATCTAATAATAGCTTGATATACAACAGTAAAACATGGTGAAATTCAGTACTGGATTGTTTTCTGGACTTCTGAGCCACTCTAAAGCACACTGGCTAAATTGGATTACTGAAAACAAACAGCCAACCTCTCAAAATCAAAGGTTACAGAAAAGGTCTGCATTTGTTACTAACGGGTGTCATTCTTGTGTTTTACATACATGTTTTCTTGTTCTGACTCCTACAAAAGTACATTAGGTAAATGTGCAGGATTAACCTCAGTAAAAGTAATGAGTTGACCAAAGGCTTTTTTTTTTAACTCCACTGCCCGTATTCACAAAGAACTCTAAGACTAAAAGTAGCTCATAGTGACGTCACTTTAGGAAAAACCTTTTAGAATTTTACCTGTGTTAGACAAAAGTTATTCACAAAGCACCCTAGGCCTTAGGAGAGCTCCTAAAGTGAAAATAAATGTTAGGAGTAGTGAGCAGGGGGATGCATAGCGGCACTGTGGGTAGCGCTGTTGCCTTGCAGCAAGAAGGTCCTGGGTTTAACTCCAACCCTGGGTCTTTCTGCATGGAGTTTGATTTAACAATCAAGCAAACTGACATTATGATAGTTCTGCGATACGCTCGATTTTTCCACATCTGTTTATATTTGTTAATCGCACCCAAGAGCAAATCATTATTAGGCTCAAAAAAGGACTATCAAAACACTGTCAAGATGGAGGCTTGGTGTATATAACCTTATTTTATCATGATCAAATGGTTTTTGGTCTTTTTTATAAGCATATTATGTGGCTATATACCTTTACAGGCTGGCCAAATTTGAGCAGTCCGAAGCTCCTTTCCTCCCCTGGATAGAGTTCTTACTGTTGACCCCGTGGAAGGTCAAGGAACAAGAGCTAGGAATAGGAGCTAGAAGCTATTATTAAGGGTATTCAGCTAGAGCCCAAGAGTGTCTGAAGCAGGGAAGATGGTGGAAACAGAGATAGCTGATTGGCTGACTCACCACCGAAACAGTGGAGGCAACAAGCACATAAACTACTAGAACAATCATAAAATTATTAATATGTAGATAGAATAAACTTTATCATCTCCTCCTTGATTCATTTCAGCAGGAGGACATGTTAAATGTGTGTGTCAGGGTTCTCTGTGCAACCGTGCCCTAATTCTGCTCCACAGGTGGTTCTAGTTGGCTGTGGGGCGTGGCCTACACCTGCGACTCGTTCGAAGCGGCTTCCTCTGGCTTTGTAAGCGGAGCTCTGACAGATGGAAGACGCCAGAGTGTTAAACCAGTTGTGGTATGACTTGGCCCCTGACCAGATCCTGAAACCTGTATCTGTGAGTCCCTTCGCTTTCTGGTTTTTGACTAACTTTGGATCTCCTGTTTTTTGTCTTAGTTTTGTGTGCTTGGATGCACTCACCTGCCTTGAAGTCTCGCTCGAAGAACCAGATCTCCAGAATCCCCGACGCTCAGATTTTGCTCTGGCTTTCCCCTCAAACCCCCTTGGCGTTACCAAGGCGGGCCTGAGACCCCTCCTCCTGGATTCTGCTGGTTCCCCTGCACTCTGGTTAATCCATCAGTCATTCTTGACTGTTGTGGTGCACTCCAGATCCCTCGCCAGCAATCATCTGCCAGCCCTCCAGCCTCTGGCCGCCTATAACAACTGGGGTAGGATCATAGAGTCCCCTCTGCATTATTTCATTAGGTCTGCCCACCTAAATGGTAAGCAGCGCAGCGCCTGGAAGTTTCCCTGGTTCATTCTCTGTAGTCATAACTCACTCACTCCAGCCCCGACGTTCAGACCTCGCTCGAGCAACACATTGTTGTTTTCCCTGCCGATTGTTCTTCCAATAAACATCTTAAACTTGTGCCTGGCCTCCCATTCGTATCTGCATGTGGGCAAAACATTTGAAAACCATGACAGTGTGTCTCTAAAAACTTAATTCAATTCAATTTATTTATATAGCGCCAAATCATGAAACATGTCATCTCAAGGCACTTTACAAAATCAAGTTCAATCATATTATACAGATTGGGTCAGATTATACAGATTGGTCAAAAATGTCCTATATAAGGAAACCAGTTGATTGCGTCAAAGTCCAGACAAGCAGCATTCACTCCTGGAGAAGCGTAGAGCCACAGGGAGAGTCATCTGCATTGTACATGGCTTTGCTGCAATCCCTCATACTGGGCAAGCATGAAGCGACAGTGGGAAGAAAAACCACCCATTAACGGGAAGGAAAAACCTCCGGCAGAACCGGGCTCAGTATGAACGGTCATCTGCCTCGACCGACTGGGGTTACAGAAGACAGAGCAGAGACACAACAAGAGAAACAAAAAAGCACAGAAGCACACATTGATCCAGTAATCTGTTCTACATTAGATGGTAGTAGCGGGTGAGCCGTCTTCTCTGGATGATGTCACAGTTAACAGAACGCCAGACCAGGTGTACCTACTATGAAGAAAAAAGAGAGAGAACAGAAAGTTAAAAGCTGAAATGACGACAGTCATTTCAATGTAATACAATGCAAAACTGGAGAACAGTAGAACTCAGCAGAGTGAGAAAATTAGACCCTGATGTCCTCCAGCAGCCTAGGCCTATCACAGCACAACTATAGAGATAGCTCAGGGTATGAGCCACTCTAACTATAAGCTTTGTCAAAAAGGAAAGTTTTAAGCTTAGTCTTAAAAGTAGACAGGGTGTCTGCCTCACGGACCAAAACTGGGAGTTGGTTCCACAGGAGAGGAGCCTGATAGCTAAAGGATCTGCCTCCCATTCTACTTTTAGAGACTCTAGGAACCACCAGCAGACCTGCAGTCTGAGAGCAAAGTGCTCTGTTAGGAACATACGGGGTAATCAGAGCTCTGATATATGATGGAGCTTGATTATTAAGGGCTTTATACGTTAGAAGGAGAATTTTAAATTCTATTCTTGATTTAACAGGAAGACAATGAAGGGAAGCTAAAATTGGAGAAATATGATCCCTCTTGTTGATTTTCATCAGAACTCTTGCTGCAGCATTTTGGATCATCTGAAGACTTTGAACTGCATTTTGTGGACTTCCTGATAGTAAAGAATTACAATAGTCCAGCCTTGAAGTAACAAATGCATGGACTAGTTTTTCAGCATCACTCCTGGACAGAATGTTTCTAATTTTTGCAATATTCCGGAGGTGAAAAAAGGAAACTCTGGAAACAACACCTAGATTTTTTACTTTATTACCAGTGGCCAAGTTAATGCCATCCAGATTAAGTGATTGATTAAGAACTTTATTTTTTGAAGACTCTGGCCCAAAGATTACAACTTCTGTCTTGTCAGAATTTAAATGCAGGAAATTTAAAGTCATCCAGCTTTTGATGTCATCAAGACATGACTGCAGTCGAAGTAACTGATTGGATTCATCAGGAGTTATGAATAAATATAGCTGAGTGTCATCAGCATAACAGTGGAAATTAATCCCATGCTGTCTGATAATTTTGCCAATCGGAAGCATATATATAGTAAATAGAATTGGTCCAAGGACTGAACCCTGTGGTACTCCACAAGTAACCCTAGAGTTTGAGGAAGATTTATTATTAACATGGACAAACTGGAATCTGTCCGACAGATAAGATTTAAACCAGCCTAATGCTTTTCCCTTAATCCCTACAGTATGCTCAAGTCTTTGTAGGAGAATATTGTGATCAACTGTATCAAATGCAGCACTGAGATCTAACAGGACAAGTATAGACACAAGTCCATTATCTGAGGCCATGAGAATATCATTAGTGACCTTCACCAGAGGTGTTTCAGTGCTATGATGAGCTCTAAAGCCTGACTGAAACTCCTCAAGTAGGTCATTACTTTGTAAATTAGGATAAATGAATAATAGGAAAAATATTTATGAATAAAAAGTGGATAAATGTACAGTCGCAAATACACTCTCGATAAGATAAAAGAGGTGACTAAGTATTTTCTGTATTGTACATGATGACATCAGTCGCCTAAATGGTCATCCAGAAGTTTACTTGTGTGATGCTGTCTCCTCTCTGGCCTTTGATTGCTGCATGGTGCAACTCTCCCTTTCCAGGCTGGTGCGTAGCGTGAGGAAAAGCTGCATTGATCTGCGAAGCAGTGCCCTTCAAGTCTTATTTGCACCATGATCCCAGGATCAGGGTTCTCTACTTTTTTTTTTCTCTGTTATGCTTCTGTCTGCAACTGGCTATGATCTGCTCCTCTGTGTTTGGCTCCACCTGCGCTGAGCTCATTATCCAGCATCTGTGACACCTGTTATCCTGTCTGTTTACACCTGCTTCTCACCGCCTATGCCACTGCCCTGAGGTGTCAACAAGCTTGGAGGAAGGCCAGAAGAGCCATCTTGAGGATGTCTCTGCAGAGCTCCAAGTCTGCTAATTGCCACCGATGTGCTGAACCTACCAACAAAGTGGGAGAGAACATATGGCTCTCTACCAGAGACCTGCCTATATGTTAAGGGCTGCAAGTTGGTGCCTCTCTTCGTGGGACCTTTTCCTATCTCTAAAGCGGTGAAGCCAGTGGCTGTACGTCTTCAGCTTCCACGTTCCAGGACAACCTGAGGTTTCGTGTGTCAGTCTCGCTTCGGGCCCAACCCCAGCACTCCTCCTCCCATCCGGCTTGTGGATGATGAGCAAGTGTACACCATCTGCCGCGTCATCAGACTGAGCTGGCTTTATTTATCAATAAATCAATGTTTTACTACTTCTGTTTTCTGGCTGAGTTATTGGATCCTCTGGGCATGACACTTTTCCATTTTATATTGGTTATCCTGCCAAATCTAACTACTTTATACAAGCTGGAAATCACAGTAAAACACTGACAGGTCAGTGCAAATTAATATAGAATAGATAAATGACCAGTTCGGTGAGTAAACATAACAAGCAAATCAAAACAATGAGGATGTAAATAAGGTGCATTTTGATACTGTGTGACAATTATTTAATTTTGCTCAATCATTTAATTTAGCTAATTTCATCATCATGATATACATTTCATCATTATAATAACACAGATACCTTGTTAACGTTTATAGCCATAAGAAACGTTTTAGTTATGTAGAAAGATCAATATTTCTAAGTAGAACATCCAAACACAGATCCATTGCGAAAGGTGTTTGAAACACAGAGAGGATGTAGAGCTGACACTATATTGCTGATGCAGATGACTAAAGGACTTTTGTTTGTAGAACTATAATAAAAAAACAGTGTATTATGTGTTACGGGCTTATATTTTTACAGTGTTTAGCATGTAGATAGTTTAGCTGGAAAAGAACACGAGTAGTAATTGAAGGGTCACAAGTTCAAGGCAGGCTTTTTATTTGTCTTTTGCATTACTCTGTCCCAGCTAAAACAGATCTAGATTTAGACTTCTAATAATCATAGTTGAAAACATTTCACTTAGCCTAGACGAGTATGAGCTATTTTGACATTGTTATTATTTAACAGAGAAATGCACACTAGGTATTTTTAATCCCTTCATCAAATGATTTCACCAAAACCAAGTGGCCGTGTGTTTATTTATTTTTATTTTTATTTGTCATGTTCTGGCCTGGCTGACTAAGGCCTTGTACACTCTTAGTCAGGTCATTATAAAAACAAATATCTCCCCCACATCGTTTTTACAGTAATATTGTACATACTTGATAATTTTCTGAAAAGTTTTCATCCACATGAGCCAACACAAATACACCACTGACTGTTGTTTTAAACACGTGAAACTTATAGGGGCAGTGTAGCACAAAGCTAACCCTGTGTCAGCTAGATGCCATTTATTTCGCAGCGGTTCATTTGTCCAGTTTAACATTTATTAGACATGTATTGTAAACAATCACAGCACCAAAGTGAAAATCAGCACCTCTCTGATAGTGACATTTTTTTCTCCATTGCATGGTCAAGTCAATGGTCAAAGATGTGTGATCCAAAACTAATTTTTTTCATGTAAAAACTCAGGCTCAAAATCTGCATTTTCAGAAATCTCCACTTTTTTCACAAATAATGGTTTTTAAGAGAATAGTATATTTGTTGTCATTATGTCACCATAGTGAAATTTTTGGTGAGACACCTGCTCAGAATTCACACAGATTCACACATATCACACAGAAAAAGCAAGACATCATGTTCAAAGAATTTAACGCACCCTCAACACCTCCTTAGAAGCTAAAAGCATGTAAATAGTCATTAGCATCTGATGGATTTAAATGTTCAAGTCAAAAAAGACAGATGTCAGTCACTTTACAGAATGGTGAAAATTACTTTGCAGTTGCATGAATATATATATAAAAAAACACTCTGTGAGTGTTAAAAAGTGTGCTCGTCATAAGAAAAAAATGTAATCTTCAGTTACAGAAATGTGAAATTTGTATGGGTGTCCAAACAAACACTGCCTGAGAAGCTACAAGTGTGCAAATAGTCATGAGCATGTGAGAGACAGTGTAAATAATTCTCAATTGGATCAAGAACCTGTGGAACCAGCAGCATGTTTCTAACAAGTAACAGACTGAACTAGGCCGGTGATTTATTTGATTCTCAGCAGGGGGAGATAGCCCTCACAGCTTTGGGAAACAAAGCTGTTTTAAGTCTATTACTGATGTAAACCAAAGTTTTCATGTGGAAAGGCCAAAATACATAAAAAAAACTATTTGTTTTCCCAGATATCTGGCTACGTGTGCACTAGGCCTGACTAGATCTTCTCACACTCCTGCTCCATTCTGCAATCAAGATGATCTGCTGCACCTATGGCCCTCCTCCCGCAGCAGCAATCAGCCTCATTCCATTCACCTACTCTCCTGCCTTTATATATACATTTTTTTCAGTCAGTCAGGGCCAGATTATCGAAAGCCACTGAGAGAGTATATGTTCAGCATTCTTTGCCTGCATTGCCAAGTTCTTGATCAGTTCATATTTGCTGGATTCCCTTGCCCCACTTTCCCCTTATTTGGACACCTAAACTGTTCCTGTTTTTCTGGACACTGACCGGGACTCAATCACGAAAACAGCCACGCCCCATCGGATCTGTCCCCACATCGTCAGCACACCTGCCTGTCCACACCTGCTGTGAGATGCCAGCTACCAGCATTGCCAGGCTCCTTCTTTCTCTAGCATGTTGTATTATTAATAAATCTTTTAAAGTGATTGTCTGGCGGAAATATTGGATTCTCTCTTTTGTCTGGGCATGACAATTTTTGCTAAGGTGCACTATTATTGATATATTTCAAAATCGTAGAAATTGTAGCTGACATTTTGCCATGCCTTGATGCAGTTAGTAGAAGTTTAGATGTTTTGGGCATGAATGTGCCAGGCTTTTGCTACCTTAGGGATGCTTTTTGAGTTACGGCAGTCATCACGGCAGCCTACAAGGGTCGGAAAAATTGGTCAGCTTTCCTGGGCCCAGGAAAGGGGGTGGGGCAGAACTGGAGCCCCCGGCCCTGGCAAAGCTGTCAGCTGGCCTGCTGTCAAAATATAAGACCTCTCAATGACCGATCTTCAAGGTTCTGGTCTTAGGTAGGAAGAATATTTCACAATATTTTACAATAAACAGCCTATTTTAAAGGCACCTCAGTGTGGTGTAGTTGCACCTTTAATTCCATCCAGTTCAGTTTTTTTATATAGCTTCAACCCACAACAAATAGCACCTCAGTCTCATCTCCTTAGTATGTTCTCAAGTTTTGCATACTGCTTATGATATTTGATAAAGTATGATAGTTTGTGGTTAAGCGAGAGAACAATAAAGCTTGCTGGACATCGGCTCTACATGACTGTAGTTGGCCACCCACCCGTGCTTTCACTGATTGCTGATTCTTTAGGACAGAATCAGAGACCGAGTTTGTGAAAACCTAAGTCTGTAAAGACAAATTATATTTTGGTCTTTTTTTCCCCCCCAAAAGTATTGGTCAAGTCTTGCATCTTCTTGTTCTTGTGAACCACAATATTGAGCATTGTTTTGTCTCGTGGACTGGATGTATCATTACTGTCATGGTTCAGTAGTGGTTGTGTGTTGTGGTCTCCTGCTTCCTCGGCTGTCCTACGGGTTCTGTGGCTTTAGGTGGGCAAGGCTGATCCAGCTGACCCTTCATCACTGAAGCTCTTTAGCAGACTGATTTTGAGGCAGATTTATTGTCTTGTCCCTAACGTTTTTTATTGCTATGGTGATGGAAAGGTTGAAATGGAGGTAGCTGATTCTGTGGGCAGTTGTACCTTGTTGGAAAACTCACTACTATTGTTAACAGGTAACTCATTGTCTCTGCATAGCTACAACCACTACAGTCTGCAGTGCTGACACATTAAATGCTAATTTAGTGTTGTGTAGTCTTAACGTATCTCTTTCCCCCCACTCGAAATTGGTAGGTAACTGATAGGAAGTAATGTTGTTAGGCAAAAATATTTGACAGGTTTTAGAAGGAAACCCAATAAAACATGCTTCATTAAGCATCAGTATTACATTTCATATCTCTTTCATAAAACATATCTATCACTGTTAATTGCATGGAATGAAAGCAATATTATGTTTCTATACTGAGTATTTACACATTACCACTGATGGTGCACACATTTTATAAACACACAGTCAGCTGCGTCTCACACAGTGTAGATTGCATAGAGAGTGGGTAGTGTGTGGGACGTTGACATTGAAACTTAAAAAGCTATGGCTGCAGGTTAAGATGTGGACTCCTTATCAAAAGCAAGGTCTCTGTTAGGCTAATATCGGGTGTGCGCGAATGTGTGTGTGTTGGTTTTCCAGCACATCTTTTACCCTTCTCGACATATTAAATGTGACTGTTATCCTTGCCTCTCCATGGGCTTTAACTATTATGTAATATGCAAAGGAGTGGCCTTGAGTTGTTGGCTTTCCTGGTCTTGTCTTGGAGCATATTTGGAAATGCTTTATGCAAACAGTGGCAGGAGCTAAAGTGATGTTACCTTTACCCATATGAGGTTTTGCTCTTTGCTGTTTCTTCTAACTGATGTGAACAGATAGCTTGTTAGTCTGTAGTTTTGTTCTCATGTGGTTATCCTTTACAAACAGTATGCCCAGCTGTTCATAAGTCCATTGCACTGCCTGATGTATGCAGCTCACAGATTTGTGCAATGGACAAGTATTGGAACCCATCCAGATTTTACCCTGCCTTTAACCTATTGATCCTAAAAATGATTATGTGGAATGTATAGATGGAGTCCCTTTAGCTTGGCTTATATCTGTGTTATATATGTATCCTTATGTATGTATCCTAGATAGACAAAAGAACAAACAGACAGATGGTAAGTCGGATGGAGGGACAAAAAGGCAACAATGCCAGAGTTGCAAGGCAAAAACCACTGCTGGCCAACAAAAAAAAAAAACAGAGTTCCATCCCATTTTTACTAAAACATGTCTTCATGTTTCTAAAGGTATAGAATCATGAATAGCTAAAGGTTCTGCCTGCCATTCTACTTTTAGAGACTCTAGGAACCACCAGCAGACCTGCAGTCTGAGAGCAAAGTGCTCTGTTAGGAACATACGGGGTAATCAGAGCTCTGATATATGATGGAGCTTGATTATTAAGGGCTTTATACGTTAGAAGGAGAATTTTAAATTCTATTCTTGATTTAACAGGAAGCCAATGAAGGGAAGCTATAATAGGAGAAATATGATCCCTCTTGTTGATTTTAATCAGAACTCTTGCTGCAGCATTTTGGATCAGCTGAAGGCTTTGAACTGCATTTTGTGGACTTCCTGATAGTAAAGAATTACAATAGTCCAGCCTTGAAGTAACAAAGCATGGACCAGTTTTTCAGCATCACTCTCCTGTGGAACCAACTCCCAGTTTTGGTCCGTGAGGCAGACACCCTGTCTACTTTTAAGACTAGGCTTATAACTTTCCTTATAGTTAGAGTGGCTCATATTACCCTGAGCTACGTCTATAGTTATGCTGCTATAGGCTTAGGCTACTGGAGGACATCAGGGCCTATTTCTCTCACTCTGCTGATTTCTCCTACTGTTCTCCAATTGCATTGCTTGTCGTTATTTCAGCTTTTAACTTTGTGTTCTCTCTCTTTTTTCTTCATAGTAGGTACACCTGGTCTGGCGTTCTGTTAACTGTGACATCATCCAGAGAAGACGGCTCACCCGCTACTACCATCTAATGTAGAACAGATTACTAGATCAATGTGTGCTTCTGTGCTTTTTTGTCTCTCTTGTTGTGTCTCTGTTCTGTCTTCTGTAACCCCAGTCTGTCTAGCCAGATGACCGTTCATACTGAGTCTGGTTCTGCTGGAGGTTTTTCCTTCCCGTTAAAGGGGAGTTTTTCTTTCCACTGTCGCTTCATGCATTCTCAGTATGAGGGATTGCTGCAAAGCCATGGACAATGAAGACGACTCTCCCTGTGGCTCTACGGTTCTCCAGGAGTGAATGCTGCTTGTCGGGACTTGATGCAATCTACCGGGTTTCCTTAGATAGGAAATTTCTTTTGACCAATCTGTATAATCTCACCCAATCTGTATAATCTGATTGAACTTGGATTGACTTTTTAAGAGCCTTGAGATAACATGTTTCATGAATTGGCGCTAAATAAATAAAATATAATTGAATGAAATGATTCCCAAGACTTTTGGGAAAGTACTTTGGGGACTGATAAAAAAAAAAGCTGAGCTCTTTGGAGTGTGTGGGTCCTGCTAAATGATGTCAAACTAAAACACTATTTTGGAAACAGAACATCATACCAACAGTCAGACAGGGTGGTAGCTGAATGATAGTCTGGACCTCCTTTACTGCTTCAGTACCAGCAGGACTTGCCATGAGTTCAGCTCTCTCGCAGAAAGTCGTGAGAATTTTGGACCATCAGTTTGTGACCTTAAACTCTAGCTCACTTTGGCTCTGCAGCAAGACAATCATCCAGAGCCCACTCGGTCTCACTGACAAACCTGTAATATATACATTGGTCCGCCAGGGGAAACATAGTATTGTCACCATTTGACTCCTCAATATGGT
Organism: Fundulus heteroclitus; assembly: GCF_011125445.2. NCBI lineage: Eukaryota > Metazoa > Chordata > Actinopteri > Cyprinodontiformes > Fundulidae > Fundulus > Fundulus heteroclitus. Next base: position 3,653,545 of record NC_046366.1, read on the forward strand.
TTCAATTCAAGCTGTTTCAATGTGTTATGCAATAACGTGACAAACTGCAACTCAGCTGTAGTGTCAGAAAGGTCAGATGAGAGACCTCAAGCTGTAGCTTTCTTAAAATCTTTAGTGATGAGGCTTGTTCCAGTGAAACTTTATGCTGAATTGCAAACACATTTTCCCATTTTAGCTAGGGTTTAGAAAGGTCAAATCATAGACCTTAAGTTGTAGCTTTGAGGAATGTATGAGTAGAAAAAATTAAGCTTTGAATTTAAATGATGAAGCTCATTCCAGTCAAACAAAGAAACAAAAGAAGTTATTCTATTTGTAGCTTTGTAAAGGTGTGACAAAATGATTTTCGATCAGAAATCCCCAAGAATATACTTATCTTATTTCTTATTATTAATTGAAACAATTAATCTATTTCAATTATCTAACTGCATCCATCTATCTATCTATCTATCTATCTATCTATCTATCTATCTATCTATCTATCTATCTATCTATCTATCTATCTATCTATCTATCTATCTATATATATATATATATATATATATATATATATATATATATATATATATATATATATATATTAGCATATAGCCTAGCTGGCACAGATACAAAAGATGTAAATACAGTATTTTCATTTGCATCACTCTGTGCTTTCCAGTGTTGCTCCCACAGGGTACATGTGACTGTCAATGTGCTCCAGCATGGAATGAAATCTTTGCAGCACAAACCATATTTTATATGGAGTATGCTGCTGAGTGTGTTATGCCCCATTCTGTTCCTCAGTTTGGACTTCATCAGGATCCTTTGTGCGAACACTTGTTCTACATCAGCATTGCTTAATGGCTAAGCCCATTGACAGATGGACTGAACACAGTCATGGATTTCCAAATATGGATGTTAGCTGGAAGTCTCTGTTGCACCTGTTTCCACGGTTCCAGCAAGATGTCTCGGTACCTGGTTTTCATATTTCTTTCAGCTGTGCTTTCTATTTTTGCCTCATCCATTGCAATTGTGAAGATGTGTACCCAAAACAAATTGCACCCACAGGTAACAAAACACTCTGTTAAATAGATGTTCTTCATCTATCAGGTCCCTCTTGAGATGAGGGAGCGATAGAAAAGAAGTAAACATTCCGACATTTTGAATGTCCTGCTGAAACAACTTGTTGATCCTGTTGAATTCTTGTAGAAATGGCATTAGAAACAGCAGGTACACTGTACTGTACATCTGGTTGAGGATTCCAGCATCATTACTAAAGGACAACTGATACAGTTATTTTTAAGGCAGATACTGATATTGATTATTTTGACATCAGGCAAACCAATACCCGATACGCTGGGCTGATTTTTTTTGGGCCCATTTTTGAAGCTGACTTTGTTTGTTTTTTTCCATAAATCCAGATGAATCCAATCAATTACTTCGACTGCAGTCATGTCTTGATGACATCAAAAGCTGGATGACTTTAAATTTCCTGCATCTAAATTCTGACAAGACCGAAGTTGTAATCTTTGGGCCAGAGTCCTCAAAAAATAAATTTCTTAACCAATCACTTAATCTGGGTGGCATTAACTTGGCCTCTGGTAATAAAGTAAAAAATCTTGGTGTTATTTTTAACCAAGATATATTTAAATCCTAGCCTCGTGAGACCATCCTGATCTCGCGAGCTTTCAAGGTTTCACTCGCAGATCAGTCTGGCTACTCTCCGTTGAAGAAAATTTGGAGCCGTTCACCAAACGAACGTCCAATCAGCGTTGGCTTTGAGGCGGGTTGAGGTGTGACGCAACGGGAAGCGCGACAGTTCAGTCTAAAGAACAAGGCGGCTTCAGCCGATGAAACTAGCGTTAGCGTGGCTATCGAGCAAGTTTTATCGGAATTACAGAGTATTTCTTTGCTGAGCTAACGAGCCTTTACCTGCAGCAGCAAGAGTAGCTTGCCTTGTGGTTGTGTTTTCGTCGTCGCTCTGTTACGAGCGACGACGAATCTGATTGGTTTATTTGGCCCGTCTATCACCAACATGGGCCAATCAGCTAACCAGTATTTTCGCCCCTTCCCAAAATTACTTCAACGGAAGGTTTCCAGATGGATATGCGGAGCAAATCTATCTGGCGGAGTCAGGTAATTTAAATCCCATATTAAACAGGTTTCCAGAGTTTCCTTTTTTCACCTCCGGAATATCGCCAAAATTAGAAACATTTTGTCCAGGAGTGATGCTGAAAAACTAGTCCATGCATTTGTTACTTCAAGGCTGGACTATTGTAATTCTTTACTATCAGGAAGTCCACAAAATGCAGTTCAAAGCCTTCAGCTGATCCAAAATGCTGCAGCAAGAGTTCTGATGAAAATCAACAAGAGGGATCATATTTCTCCAATTTTAGCTTCCCTTCATTGGCTTCCTGTTAAATCAAGAATAGAATTTAAAATTCTTCTTCTAACGTATAAAGCCCTTAATAATCAAGCTCCATCATATATCAGAGCTCTGATTACCCCGTATGTTCCTAACAGAGCACTTCGCTCTCAGACCGCAGGTCTGCTGGTGGTTCCTAGAGTCTCTAAAAGTAGAATGGGAGGCAGATCCTTTAGCTATCAGGCTCCTCTCCTGTGGAACCAACTCCCAGTTTTGGTCCGTGAGGCAGACACCCTGTCTACTTTTAAGACTAGGCTTAAAACTTTTCTTTTTGACAAAAATTATAACTAGTGACTCATGTTACTCTCAGCTACCTTTATAGTTTTACTGCTATAGGCTTAGGTTACTGGAGTATATCAGGATCTAATTTTCTCACTATATTGAGTTCTACTGTTCTTCAATTATGCATTACGTGTTGTCATTTCTGCTTTAACTTTCTGTTCTCTCTCTTTTATTTTCATAGTAGGTACACCTGGTGTGGCGTTCTGTTAACTGTGACATCATCCAGAGAAGACAGATCACCTGCTACTACCATCTAATGTAGAACAGATTACTGGATCAATGTGTGCTTCTGTGCTTTTTTGTCTCTCTTGTTGTGTCTCTGCTCTGTCTTCTGTAACCCCCAGTCGGTCAGCTAAATTAGGCCGTTAAAAATAAATACAAGTTGAAAACTTACTCTTGTTGTTGTTGGCAATCAGTGTGACAACATTACCAGCCGCTCTCTGCCAGGGAGGCGGCGGCAACGTATGAATAAAGGATCTTCTCCAGGATTGATAAGGCTGTAACTCTTTGCCTATTTGCGGCGGCGAAGGGCACTGTGTGAAAACCAGTTGTGTGAATGACAAACCAAGTATTCAAGCTTCTGAGGGAGAGTCTCCACTGCCTTGCTTAAACACAGCTGTAGAGAATGGCATATACACTAGAGAAGCTGAAGATCAGGGTTTTGCTGGAGCAGGTGTGTGTACACAGTATTTCTCTTCCCCAACATAACACTGCAGCCATCTGTGCCTAATCCGATGTATTTTTTGTTATCCAGTATAATGCTCTGTAGAAACCTAGTCAGTGTTGAAGCAATGGCCTCAGCAGTTTCACCATCCAAGCTAACCAGTCCAAAAAATGTTGACACGGTCTTATTCAATTTGACACTGAAATAGCAGATGACCAAGCACAGCTGTTTAACAGATGTGATATCTGTGCTCTCAATTATAAGAGAATACTTAGCATCTCCAATATCACCCATGAGGTCTTTAAACGTGCAATGGGCAGTTGTATGATTTATTAATGCAATGCATTTTGTTCAGTGCATCACTGTCAGTGGATCCAATGAGCTCACCAAGATAGTCCAATGCATTGATTGATGAGTGACAGGCTACATAAGTGGCTATTTTCAACTCATTTCATTGTTTTGACTCCTTTCGTTTTGAGATAGTGAACCCCATATTTGTTAACCTCGTAAAAGAGAAAGGTGCACAAGTTTTTTGTGCTTGTTTGTTTGTGCATGCTGAATTAAATCGCCATGGTGACCACGTATTTTGCACTTGCAGAATCTGCAGAAGTCTGTCTTTTTCCCACTCTTTATTTTTTTTTTTCCATATTTACACCCCTTACTGCAACTCATCGTCACGCTGTCTCGTCATTAATTCGGGGCTGAGGGCTGGACTCAACTATGTATTTTTACTGATTTGACTCCTGGGCAGGTGCAGTTACCAGGAAACGGGGGTGTGGAGAGGACAAACAACCTACCACTCGGGTTTCAGTTTCTTGTGGGGAGCTCAGCTCAGCTTGGAAATAAGGGGTTTCACTCAAAAGCCCAAATAAGTGACCACACGTTCAAAAACAAGCCCAAAAAACCATGCCCCGCAACTGACCAGATTTGCAAGCGACTTTAGGAGAAAAAAACAAGCCCAAAGTCACTTATAATAAGTGGACTTGGCAACACTGTCCCCCCTCCTTTCTCTGTCTGCTCTTCTCCGTTTTTAAAACTTCCCGAGATTTCTGTTGAATCTCTTTGTGTCAGTCAGTGACCTCTCTCTGAGTTGAACCCTCCCTCAACTCTCGGCTAGCGAGTTAGCCATACGTCATCAGCTAATACCATCTTGTAGTGGCAAAGGAGTAGCCTAAGCTACTAGGTGTGAGCATTACTTTATTATACGGGCCGATGCTATTTCGAGGTCCTTAGCTACAAGCTGTTGTCAAGCCACTTGTTGCTAACAAGCTAGCCATCGACAACCGGTCGCCATCTTGAGGTTCCGAGATACGCTTTAGAGGCTCACTGTTGCATGAACTAACATTGCTAGAAGCTGAACCCTTTCAATGCTACATCACACGAACACCACAAGTGCTGCTATGTTGGTGATTATTCAATGTTAGGTCCAGTAGGATTTAATCGGCTATGAATAAATTACAAATTGCTACCTCTACAATTAATACATTTTTATTGACTTTTATTTTCACTCATTTTCTATTTTTTGTGTTTTATTCAGTAGTGATAGTGTGTTCAAGTAGTGCTATTAAACATAATAATTGCTTTAACAGGGAATTATTGGTTTAATAAATTCTAACTAGCTTAATCGTGGTTGTTTTGTGATTATTTTGAATCAGTAATTGAATGGTCTCTAAGAGTTATCAAATTCTGTTGAGTTAACAACTGAATATACTGAGACATTTTCATTGGCATGTGGTTAATGACTAACGATTATAATTACAATTACTATTGTAATTTAGGTTATCAACGTTTAGTGGCAAGCCTAACTCAGTTCTACAACTGGTTAATAACCGTTCTTCCAGGTTAAATAAAGTTAATAATTGTTCATTAATAAGCCAATTGTTACTGCTAATCATTAAAAGCTGATAGCCCTTGATCACAGCCAATTTCTGTTGTAGCTATCCTTTGATTTTGAATGTCATATTACAAATTATAATTATTAATAGCATTCATAATCTAAAACCATCACAACAAATGGAAGCTGCTATTTTTTTCTTTACAACTCTTTTTGAAAATTATAAATACGGAGCAGTCTGTTCACAAGACATCAAGAACATTAATCAATACACAATCAAGTCAAAGTCAAACGCACTCTAGATTAAGACAAAACAAAAAACATGAATTAAGGTTTTTGAGTGGCCTAGTAAAAGTCTAGACCTAAATTAAATTGGGATGCTGTGTCATGATCATTTTCTGACAGGCATTTTCTGCTGAAAAACCCTCCAGTTTGGCTGAAAAATAATTACAAAAAAGTTGTTAATTTGTCAATTTCTTTCACAGTATTCATAGAGCTGCGTGCAGGTTGGTGGGTGTTTTTTTTTTTTTTTTGCGTCTCTCTCCCCTCCTCTCTGCAGGGTGTGATTGACAGGTCACACCCTGTAGGAAACCTAATGAGAAGCCAGGTTGTTAGCTCTTACAGCATGGGAATCAGGCATGCACTCTCAAGCATTAATTGCTATTGTTATGCTTATTCTTACTCCAGCCTTTTTCTCCTTTACCAGGATCCTGCCCAGGCTCAAGCATGGTGCATTGCACTGTGGATCCAATGAAATAACATCTGTGTAAGTCCCGTCTTTATTCTCTCCTTTGCTCCTGGAATGACCCCCTGAGAACAACTTCTTCCTCCACTCAGCCACTTACCTCCCACTCTCCTGCCTGTTCACCCTGAGACATTACTGCTCCACCACCATCGCTCAGTGTTGACCTGCTGGTGTGGTTGTATGCCCTCTGTTTTGTGTTTGTTTGTTTGGAATCTATTTTGCAACAGCTTGATGGTCAATTAGTGTAATTGATTATGTGTTATTAGATTTACTAGAGGTGGAACCAAGTCACAGACATGCAAGTCAAAGTCAAGACAAAAATTAAGACATGAAAATTCACAATGAATAAATAATAAATAAAGGGAACTTTATTGCATGTTGGCTCAGTTCTTAACACTTTTGCCTTGAAGCCAGAAAGTGCTGGGTTTGCCTAAATGCTCTTTTCCGAAAGGTGTTTGCTACACCGGTTTCCTCCCACACTGCGAAAATGTGAAGGCTAGGTTAATTTTTCACTCTTAAATTGCCCTTAGATATGAGTGTAAGTGCGCTTGGTTGTTTGATTGGTTTGCGTCTGTGTTGCCATGTGTCTCTCCAGGACAGATGATTATTTTAAGAGTTTAATGTCACGGTGAAATTCTTCTGCAATTGTCAGAAGAGTGGACACAGTGCAAAAGTCAAATTCATGAGTGGTCCCTTCACATGCCCACATTACTACAGTTGTTTGTGAATGAATCCTATTCTGGAATAAGGAGTTCAACATCCAAGAGGATGAATTCATTCGTAAACAACCAAATAAAGTAATTGTTTAAAAAAGAAAATCAAATAGCAATGATCAGTTAAACTGATTCTAACTGGTTCTATAGGTAGCTATAATTAAGTATGATACTTTTCACTTAAAGCCTCAATCAGAAGTTGGTTAGCTTACTGTTCACATTCATGTGTTATTTATTATTAGTGAGGAATACCAAACCAAACATATCTCGCACACTATTATATCAATTTCATTAGTTGGAGGAGGATTTTTTTCTAAATAAAAAAAATCACTGCCTATACAAAAAGGACATATTGTATTTTTTCCTTGAAACAATTGTTAATTGGCTAAAAAGCTGCACCATATCTGCATTATAGAGAACATCAGAGAGCAGAATATTCTTTCAGATGCAATTAAAAGTTCTTTGAAACATCTGATTGACGGAACAAGCCGGCGGTTTAAGCGACGCAAAGAGGTCATGCCATAAACAAACTAATTAACTGATAAGAAAGAAATTGCTTATCTGTCTCCGCCCCCACATGGGATCATCATCTCCTCCCCCAAATGTGCCAAGGAGTTATTCCATTTCTCTAATTAAATATTTCTAACTGTGAAAGCATTTAAGACATGAACCGCAGACAGATGACATCCCTGTCTTTACTTAAAGACTTCGTAACACCTTACTCTTGCTCTCCACATTCTTTTTTTATTCCTCTGCCAGAGACTTTACATCCTGTCGGTTTATGAATGCTAGCTCTGTGACTGCCGACTGGAGAGAAGAAAAGATGACAACGAAGCAGTGAAATAAAATTCTGAAGTCACAGTTCTGTGACTTGCCACGATGCCTTCTAAAAGTATTCATATCCTGTAGATACGTTGTCATGTTACCGCCACAACCCTTTAGATGTTTTTGAGATTATTTTGGGATAGACGATCTGGGAGACAATGTCTTACACAGCTATTAAGTGGAAGGAATAGGATCAAAGATTTTCTACTAATAATATATGAGACGCATGATATGCATTTTGCATTAAGCCTCTTTTAATCTGTTCCCCATAAATAAAATCCAGGGCAACCACTTTCCTTCAATGTCATGTACACAGTAAATAGTCCAGCTGTGTATTAACGAGTACCAGTATAAATCCAGCTGTTCTGTTAGTGCCTCAGGGGTGTTTTTAGAGTTCAGCAGTGAACAAACTGCAGACCAAGGAATACAACAGACAGCTCAGAGAAAATAGTTGGGGAGAGGTTCAAAGCAGTGTCAGGATCTAAAACTTAATCCTAAACTTTAACTATCTCACAAGGCTCTGTTGAATCCAACATCTGAAAAATGTAAAGACCGCACAACTGCAAGTCCACCATGGGATGGCTGTTGGCCTAAACTGACTGGTGAGGGAGAGAAGCAAGCAGGAGGTCTATTGTAACTCTGGAGGAGCAGCAGAGATCTACAGCTCAGGTTGAAGATTACATAAACTATTAGCTCACTTCACAAATCTACGCTTATAGTCGTAAGGAGTCCGGTTTAAAGTTTGCCACAAGGCATTTAATGCCGGATTTTTCAGCTGGAGAGTCCCAACTCAAGGAATGGTAGCAGGACTTGTTTTTAGTGGGTTCGGGACCTTTGTCTGGGCAAAAAGGCTTGAGGCTTGTAAAATAAGCAATAGATAGCCTCACCTATTCAGACTTCTTATAGTAGGCCGCAATAATACCCTGTAATGCGTGTTGACTCATTCATATCATAGAAGTCCATAGTTTGTTTCCACATGCTAATTGTTCGCACTGAATGACAGGTAGGATACGCACAGCACAGCGTAATTTCTTCCTGAGAAACAAAGGTAGGACAACTGGAAGCACAATCCCTTTGGAATAAGCACAGAAATTGTCATGTTGCCAAGCAACAAAGACAGTCGTCTGGTGAGGCTGTCATCTAAAGTGGCTTTGTCTCATTAAACCCCTGACTTCTAGGTTCTTATGAACAAAATCTATTCTCAGTTTTCCCATTAATTCCTGCAAATTCAGACATGTGGTGTGCAAGACACGCGCAAGATTCAATTTTTTTTTTATTTGTGAACACTGGCTGGCATTTAAGAAATTTAGTTTTCTAGTGCACTGTTGGTTATAGCTGCAGTTAGAATATAATCTAACGTATCATTTGATTATCAGCTAGAGTGGGCATGGCTACCTAACAAAAAGGGAAAGGCTGGACAAGGAAAACATCAGAGAACCAGTTAAAAGGTAATTCTGGAGGAACTGATGAGAGCCACAGGTCAGGAGGGAGAACCCGTTGACTGGACTAATTAGTTGTGCATTCTACCAACCTGGCCTTGATGGAAAGATTTTTTAATTGTTGAAAAAAATTAGTGAAGTACCAACAAGCCATGTAGGGGACACAGCAAACATCTGAATTAAGGTGCTCTGGTAAAATGAAGTAAATCTTTTGGGCATAATGCAAAACACTATGTGTGGTATAAATGAAAAACTCAAAACAAAAAAAAACAAAAAACAGCATAACCATAGTGAAACGTGGTGCTCCACAATGGATGGTGCCATAGTGCTCTAAACCAAAGCAGGAAATGTACCCTCAAAACTGAACTAAAAGTTTGAGTTCAGAATATTCAGAAAAGGGAAGAGATAACTTCAAAACAGAAAAGCAAAATGTTTGTTATTGCTAGGGCCAAAGACAATATTGTCATGTTTTGTAGACTGAACCCGAACACAACAGAGTTTAGTTTAACAGTTTATTGTAGAGTGAGGATAGTGGAGAAAGGAACCAAGAGTCTGTACTGGGCTGAAGCAGGAGGATGGTGAAGGCAGGAACTGGCAAGCAGGATGGAACCAGAGCATGGAAGCAGCAGGACCAGCAGCACGGCAGAGTAGAGACTTGGAACCAGAACTTTACCAACAGCACGACTAGGTGAATACTTGCTGGAACGGAGTGAGATCAGAACCAGAACCAGAACCAGAACCAGAACCAGAACCAGAACCACAGCAGGCAGGCGGAGATGAAAGGACTTTGGACTGGAAGAGGTGCGCAGCAGTAACAGAAGTTAGCAGAAGTTTAACAGGAGTAAACAGACGATCTGACGAGGAAGGACTGAATGCAGGGAGCTTAAATAGGGAGGAAGACAGGTGTAATAAGTTCTGGCTTGATTAGTGGCTGACAGGTGTAGATGATTACTGAGGTGGAGAGAAGACTGGGATGTATGGAGAGTGAAAAGTGCCAATAATATGTCCATGGTGCAGAAGACAGGGCTGCAGCATGACAGATATTCTGCAACATGAGCATAACAGCACAGGCCATGCTGCTGCTAGCCTAGCCGAAGACACAATGGACGAGGGTGGAGAACCTGTGAGCTGACCCTTATTCTCAGGGAACTAAGATCATTTCGGCATGTCAAGAACCAAAAACGATCCAAGGCAAGGTCACAAAAATGAACTCAAGACTGGACGATATGGAGGCAAGAATCATGAGAACCAAGGAGAAACTGCAAATCATAGACATGATACTGGCAGAAAAGCAAACAGTCAAAGAGTGTTTCCAGGATAAACGTGCGGACCAGAAAGGCCGGTCGAAGAGAGAAAATATGACAACATATGTTACTCTCAAGGGAGTCAAGGATTTCCTTTATTAAGAATCTACTCAGAGGAAACCTCTGCATCCCCCATTCAGAAGACATGTAATTTGAAATGTCTCATCAGGCGGAGACACCGCAACCACTGCCGGGGCCCCAATCCTGATCAATTCTTGTCAGATTTCTGAGTTACAGAATGAAGGAAGAGGTGCTTCTCTTGGAATGGCAGAAGGGTTTCATGTTGGATAATAAGATCAGTTTGGACCATGATTATGCTCAGAGGATCCTCCACAAGAGAAGAAAGTATGAAGCAGGAAGAGTCTTAAAGGAAAACAACATCTGTTTCCAGACCCTGGGTCAAGCACAGAGTGCATTTATATTGCGGCACAACAACCTACTAGACAATAGAGGAGGTAACAGAAGACTTAGCAGAACAGGGGCCTGCTGGCATATCAAATGAAACAAATTAAGAGAAAAAAAACGTTTTGAGATCCAAGCTAATTTCAAAAGCTTCACATTTGAAGACATTAAAGGGACAAAGATTAGCAGATTTACAGGGAAAACTAAAGCAACTTCAGACTAGAGATAGTATCAAAGTAGATCCTAATGTTAAAAAAGAAAATTTTAAAATACCAGGTAAAATTTACACACAGGTAACTCAAGGAAAGACAATCTTTCTGAAACAAACATTTTATGAAATTAGGGGTAAATAGAGAACGGCAAATACCATTTACAAAATAAAAAAAACAGACTAAGGTTGTTGAAACAAAGCTTGAAAAAAATTGAAGAGAGAATGTTTTAGTGAGGCTCTTTAATCCGAGTCCCTGCCCAAGCTAACACTAAAATGAAACTTTACTGTTACCAATAACAAATAAAGAACTGAATCTGGCTAGATCCAAACTAAAAGTGGGAAAATCCCTGGGATCGGATAACCTGACCCTAGCCAAATGAATTTCGCTCCGCCTAGCGCAACTCATCCATCTGGAACAGATCCATAGGAATGGCGTTTCAATAGGCTGGGCCTTATCAAAAATCCTTGCATATGATTGGATAAGCCACTTGTCTGTTATCTTTATCGACGTGCTATTTCAACCACTCACACCGAAGCTAACCCGTGACGCTGATGAGAGCGACGCAGGAAAAAAAAAAACCAAATGCGGTCGGGAGAAGGGGGAAAACATGGTTTCCACCAACAAAAGCCTTCAGAGGCGTTCTCTGATGTTCTTTTACTGAAACAATATTAGGTAGATTGGACAACACGGAAGAAATAGCAGCATCAATGTTAACGCTTGCTTCCTCGATGTGAGCCGTCATTGTTGTCTGAATCAAAACAGTCTCACGTCACGGTCGCTTCTCCACTACGTCACATCTATGAAACTCCAGCCCTGCGTCCTGATTGGCTGGACAATAAAATTGGTTGAAGAAATCACTCTCTATGGAAGAGGTCCCAGATGGATGTGAGTGGAGCTAGGCGGAACGAAATTCATCTGGCTCGTCAGGTTAGGGATCGGACGGTTATACTGCAGAATGGTATAAGGCAGGATTCATGTGCTCTTTTACTGAAAACATTCAATTGGATGTTGCAAAGAAGAGAAATCCCTCCCTCACGGAGAGATGCAGTACTCTCAGTCATCCCAAAAGAGGGAAAGGACTTGAACTCAGGACCTTCTTGCTGCAAGGCAGCAGCACTACCCACTGCGCCACTGTGAAAAGGTTTCCTTCTTCTTTTCTTTGCATGTTCTCTTCTAAAGTTGAATAAGTCTTTTTCTATCAGTGTTTTATATAAGAAAGCATCCGAGCATCAAACACTTCTTGAAATCATGAGGGCTGTTAGCAGGAACTATAGAAGTGAAAATCAAGTCACATGATCCAAGTTAGAGAACTAAAGTTCATCTTAAAGAACGTGAATGAGATCAAATTAGCTTAACTAATTTAGAACAACATTTGGTATTTGTTTCAACCCATTCACAATGCGAATCTTGAGTTAAAGCATTATTTTTAGAAAATAACATTTTAAAGAATGATTTGCTTCATAAAATCAATAACCTGTAGGAAACTTGATTGTATTAATGCAATGAAAGGGGCACTGTAGCGATCGGTCGCTTGATGGGTTAATCTAAAACCTAAAGTTATACAAAACACCATTAAAACAACATTAATGTTCCATATTAATACTGTAATAACGCTCATAGCATCATCGAACGACGGCAGAGCGAAACGAAAACAAGCCTCATAAAAAATGTGTCCTGCTTACATACGGTGTGAACGTCGCTTTGAGCGTACACAAAATCAAAAGTCATATTCTCTATGAGAGAACAGAGGCGATAATTACTTTATTTTGTAATTTATGTTTACTGTGTCTACACTACTATCCTGCAATTTTGAAACCCTCGCTCCCCCTCGTAACAAGCTGTCACTGGAAAATAACATCTTTAGATCAATGAACAACAACTTTTTTTGTATTTAAAGAGCTAAATAAATTTGGATAATGTGAATGAGAATCACAACACAGAGCTCAGCCCTGGGTAAACTCCCAGCATGAAGTTTGCCAGTTGTAAGCCTCTCATATTCCAGATCTCTTCATTTTATCTCTAAAAGTGAGCCCAGTCACACTACATAAGAAGCCCGTTTTAGCAGCTTGTCTCCAGGATTGTTCTCTTTTTCTCATGAACCATACCTCATGACAATAAGTGATAAGTGAATTTTGCATGGTTAATGAAGAGCTTTGCTTATTGGTTGGTTCACCATCCATGACTAACTGGAGCAGTACCAGCCTTAACACAGACAAAACGCCAATACCTCTATCTGTCTTCTGTTCCATTCAACCATCACTTCACTAGCAAGGATCACATCACAAAAATATGAGCTTTAAGAGTTTTTGAAGGAAGGGGCCGAGGGGATGGAGGGATTTGGGTGTAAAGTCATCCGGTGAGGTTTGCTGATTAGGGCTTGGGAGGAGGAAACTCAGTACGGGGGTGCAATCTTCAGGAAATGGCTTTTCCTGAACCCAGTGAGGAGTGTGTGTGTGTGTGTGTGTGTGTGTGTGTGTGTGTGTGTGTGTGTGCGTGCGTGTGTGTGTGTGTGTGTGTGTGTACGATTTTAGTAGTGCTAAACCACAAAGTTCAGGCCATAGTTACATTTTCATAGGATGGATAATGAATTTTCAGCCTATTGGTTATTCCTGGCAGGAGCTGATCTACCTTAAACCCTTTTGTCTTTTTTTTTTTTTTACTCTTTGCAATACAAATTTGTGTATTCATTAGTCTAACTTTAAAGAAGCTCTTCACCACTGAGATGTCTGCATTGAGGAGATGGGTCTCTTGTTTACACTGAGCTCCATCTCTGCCTGTCTCTCACAGCGAAAATTTCCATATAAAGGCCTGACATACCCTGCAGGGAACTGGCAGGAGCGGAACCTGGTGCTGCTGCTACACTATAGGAGGCAGAAACTGCATTAAAATAGGACTCACGAGAACTTTTCTTTTCTTCTGTACATGAGAAAGAAAATCCAAAGCTTAAAAGAACAGAGGGGAAATATTAGTCTAATTATAATGACGGACACCATACTGCGCTCCGTCTGTTGGTAGCTCCAAATTGTCTTTAAGAAAAAAAGTGAACAAGAATGCATATGAAGCTTTTTCACACTGCTTAAAGGGCAAAGAGAAGTCTCAGTTGCCTGCTGTCAGAATGTGGTGGGTGAGAAGAGCTTCAGGTGAATACTGATATCCAGATTCAGTATTGTAAGATGAGATAGGTATTTTCCCTAGTGCTCAATGAAGAACTCCTACTTATATGTAATACTGATATGACTTAGACGTTATTGTCATCCAGTTGCCCGTTCACAATGTACATCTGTGTGAAAGTTTGTTGCAAGAGTCTGACTAAAAACAAAAGACCAAAGAGAAACATTCTAAATGTAAGTGTTTGCCAGGAATGTGACAGCAAGTGATTTGAGAACCTGCTGTAGAGATTTCTAACCTTATCTGAGATGCCTCCAATGGACCTCCTCTGCACTAAGAGTCGGGCCGAGGTTGCAGGGAGCCCTTGGCAGAATTTGATTTGGAGACCCAACTCCAGTTCAGTCCATCTTCTGTAGCACCACTAATGTTTTTTTCTGTGCCTGTCTCTCAGTGCGAAAATGTCCATATAAAGGCCTATTATATTTCCGTTCTCCACAAGTCTTTCTCGAGATATCTAGTAAGCCAACAATGAATTCTCTGCAGTTGTGGAATTTTTAATATATAACCTGTGTGGCAGTAGTACTCCATGTTATTTATGCTGACTCATAATAGGTATAAACTACATAGCCATCTGTGTGTCAGAATAAATGATTAAATTGAACATGGGTAAGGTTAGAAGTGCAATTTTCTTCCACCAAAGTCACACAAAACACAACAATCTCAGATCATTTAAGAGAAATCATGGTTGTGAAATAAACACCTTTGTTGACGCAGATCCACATTTTGTAAAGTATTAAAAAAGCTTGAATAGACTTCAGAATTTAATGCTTAAAAGCAGTCACTGCATTCTCCGTGCTATTCTGCCTAAATAAGCCTTGTGCTGCAAAAATTCAACATAGCGCGCTAAGAATGTACTTGTTTGGTAAAGAAACATCTCACATGGTGGCCAATAAGCAGCCAAGTCACAACAGATCTCTTTAAAAAAAAGGACCCTTATTTAAAAAGTAAGGTTATTTGTTTACCCCTGAGTCTGTTTGTTAAAAAAATCAACATGATGACTGAAGTTGTACTCAGTAATTTCCTGATTCTTCTTGATATTGATCTTTCTTGCCATTTCAAAGGCACATTTAAGGATGCTTTGTTATGAAGCCATAGAGATCCCCTGCTTGTCTCTGGGGGCCTTTCATCCTGATCACCTCCATCCATCCTAATTTACCCTCCTCCTTTCTCTTCTCATGTCTTTTCCTCAAAGGATCTAATTACCAGAGACATTCCTCAGTGTAACTAAAGGATGGTTTTATTATGAACAAGGCTCAGTGTCACAGTGTGGATTTTCGGATTCTGTTATTAATAAGGTGAGTCATGAGCAGCACTGCTCTTATTCTCAAATAACGAGCCATTTTTTTATGTTAAAAGTTCAATAGGGTTCATAACTGGGAGCTCTCTCTCATTATTCCCCTTTATGTTTGAACATTTACAAAAGAAATAAATAGTCTGACAACTTTTGCAAACATTGTGTGTATGTTAAGTATTCAAATACCCCTTAAACATGTTCACCTTTTGTCACATTAAACCCACCATGTAATAAACTTGGATTTCATATGGTACACCAACACGGTATTGTGAAGTCAAAGAAAAATAATACATGGTTTTCAAAATATTTCACACAATAAAAATCTAAAGGTTGACATGGTGTTGTTCACCCCTCTTTAAAGTGATGCCCATAAATAGAATTCTGTAGAAGCATTTCAGTAAATTAATATAGTGTGTACATTTTATCTCAATGTGATTGAAGTAGTTCAACGAAAGCCCCAAATGTTTGTTAGAGAATATTAGCGAACAAACAGCATCATAGAGACCAAGGAACCCAGCAGACAGGCAAAGGAAGATGTTTAACACATGGTTAAAAAGAGGAAACCACACAAAAGACTGGTATAAAACAGAACTATTGTAGCACGTTCACAGCTTCATTTTATCCTTTACCTTGCGTTTTTACTTTTAAACATAAAATAGAAATTGCTACATGTTCGATTACCCAATAGCATTGCCTCTTTGACATAACTCTTGTTCTGCATAAAACAAAATTGAAATTCTTCTGACCACTGGGAGAGCACATCCTAATCCAATGCCAGAGTCTTATTTGGCTGTTTGAAAGCTGTATTCTTTATAAACACCACATTTTCATGGTCCCCCCTCTGGACATCTCCTGCTCTCTAACAGGTTCCATAAATAATGACTGCATGGCTTTTGCAAAATCCTCCAAAAAACAGAAAGGGAAAACAACAGAAATCGTTATATGCCTCAACTCTTGCCACAGGGAGAGATTACGTCTATAGAACAACACTCAGTATGAAAGGACACATTTATATTGTGAGGCATTTTTATTTGGCTCCTAATGTTGTATCAAGTCTGTGTTACAGGGACTGATGACATGCACCAACATTCATCACATGGTGGGTGTTAAAGGGCGAGCTTAAATTGCAAACTATGCCGTCTCGTATGAAAACTGTTCATACCCACAGCGTCAACTTTAATGAAAATGTGCTCTAATGCATCCGGTGCTGAAGAAAAGTAGTCCTGTTAGCTCCAAATGGATCTAAAAAAACGACATTTTGAACTTATTACTTAAAGCTCTTAAATGAGCACATTTAATGCATATTAAATGCATAGCATTCTCATCTGCTGCTTTAAAAGCAGTGACGTTGCAGTTTGTCCTCTGTTTTAAAGAAAAACAAAGTGCTGAAACAGAAAGCCATGGGATGTGTGCTGGATGTGTGGGATGTGAGCACAACACAAGTATTTATGGCTGGATCAGAGGCCAGTGTTTACTATAAATGCCCCATCAGCACAACCAGTTCAAAAGTCTCCACTTCCTGCATGAGAACACAACACCTTAGATTACATCTTTAAATGCTAGCAGTCTGCTGTTATTTTGACAAGGTCGGATGCAGAATGAGTAAATTTCCATAGCCACGTTCATGACTAATCCAGTAAAATAATTAATATATCTTAATGCATGACAAGGCACTCTTGTTCCACTGTGCACATCCTAAATCCCATGGATATTATAAAGCCAACACTTAAGATGTTAAACCACTAATGGTTGAAAACCACTTATTAACATTTTGCCTGGAGTGAGGTCATAACGGTTACATTACAATTCATAACATACCACTTGAGAATAGATCTGTTTAAGTTGTAAGAATCCCTTTGGCTCAGAAGGTATAGCAGGTCAGCCCCTAATGGTTCTGTATTTTATTCTTGTAACACCCACCTCTATGTCAAACTCTTGGCAGCTTCCAATGAATCACTTGTTTGCATGTACATTTAGCTAAAATAAACCCTATAATCTGACAGTGCTGTGTGATTAGATCAAAATACTCGTTATAAATGGTGCCTTGCAAAAATATTCACTGCGGTGGACCTTTTTTGCCGTCAACACGCTGTCAACATGACACATGCCTTCAAGAAATTGTAAAGAATCTGAATCAGAATTAGAACCAGAATCAACTTTACTCTGCAAGTTTGTGGGTACAAAGAAGGAATTTTACTTTGTATCCCAACACTTGCATCATGTAAAAAAACAGGCAGTGTATGTATCCTCAACAAAAATATGTGTATGACTTTTTCTCTCTCACAGAATAGCTGGCTACCCTGGCTGTAAGGTGTTCATCAGAGACACAGCCTGGGAATAGAAACGGCCTCCACAGCGCCGACATGAAGGTAAAAGTCAGAATAACCTGTGACCAGGATGTGTTGAGTTGAAAGCTATGTTAGCTGCCCTTTTACTGGCCCTGGACCTGAACAGGTCACGAATGGAAGAAAAGTCACTCCTGATTATCCCCTCTTCAGTTCTGTTAGTTGCAGTTTGGACCTCAGCCTAACAGAGATGGATGAGGACAAGACCGGTAACAGTGGTGTCATCTATAAACTTCAGTAGTTTTACAGACGGGTCTGCAGATGTGAAGAGGAGAGAGGAAAGAGCACACTATTGGAGGGATGGTGGGGGTGCAGTGTTGATTGTTGTTGGGTGGTAGAAAGGTAAGTCATTGTTAAAAGATAAGACCACCACAAGGAAGTTTTTGGCAGTTTAAAAACGAATCTCTGTGTCAAGCTGAATATCTGGTTCTCCGGTACTAATCATAACAAATGTAACATCAGAATAATAGCTTTTGTATGTAAACAGTTGTAGTCTCTAATCACATACTATGACTTTATGTATTTCTACACCAGGGGTCTGTTCTTCATACGTTGCTTAAAACATCCCAGATCAAATGACACATCCAATATGATTTCATCCGGCTAATCATGATTCGGCTAATTGGGTTCTTTGAACACACCTGTTGTTTACGATTAGTATGGCTGGATTGAGTTATCTGAAATAACTGCGCGTTCATGTCTTTGTTTAAAAGGGGAAATGTATCGATAGTAGAAACAATGATCAGTAGCGCTGCTATTGGCTCTTCAGCATGGCCAAAGAACGCCCACAGTTTTTCTCCCAAGCAGAACAAAAGCTTTTTAATGGAAGGTTATGCCGAATTTGAGTCATTAATTAAAACAACAGGTAACACCTCAAAGTCTGCTAAAGCCAGGAGAGAGGGCTGGCAAAAAGTAGCAGAGAAATTAATGCATAAGTACTGTCCATGGTAGATGTTTCTATCACTTTCTACAGTATGAATTTTTGCTTTTTAATAATATTTACTTTGTTATTTTATGTCAGAGCCACGGGACCCACTAGAACATGGGGACAAGTAAAAGTGAATTACAAGAATATTCTACAAAATGGTAGCCTTTAATTGTTATACTTTATTTTAAAAAGCCACTTATGGCAACAGATCAAATTTCGGTGTCATTCCTTAGACACTGGAAGTAAAGGACACGTGAAAACTGGGAATTTTAACAAAAAATTCTTTATCTATTAAAAAAAAATGAAGTTTTTCCTTTTCCAAGTCATACACAGTTTACACGGTAAAACTGTATTGCTCCGTGTCTAGATAATCCATCCGTGGGTTTTTCCTAATACAATATACGGTTTGACAGGAAGCAAGCCTTTCAAAGTAAAACTAAACTTCACAATAAAATGGCCCGAACAAATCTTCTTACTGAATATGATAAAAATAAAAAGCAAACCATCATACAAATAACTTAAATATTTTCTATTTATGGCTCTAACACAACTTTTTCCTCTTTAAAAGCCAATGTTAAATGATGTGTTTGTCTGTTTATAACAGCCACCAAGAAAATCTTACTACAATTACACTGTCGCGCTGCGCTAAAGGATCCTGTCTATTACGCAATACGCGATTAATTCGAAAAACTTAGCAAATTATTCTTGCACCTTCCGCAACAGGTTGCTGTTGTAAAAATGGACATGGCTACGACAGACTTCCCTATTTCCGCTTATAAAGCTGCGATCTAATCCTGTTTACATGAAATAAGCCTGCTCTCGAGCAGGCTTAAGCTTGCGCACATGTTGCTATGACAACAAGTGCAGGATGTCTTTCGAAGAACCAAACGATCCAAGATCATGCCGAGTCGTCAACAATCAAATCCAGCTATCTGAGTTAGCGACGTACGAAGAACGGACCCCAGTAGTACACCACTCTGGATACATACAAAGGTTTTCCAGTTAAATTGTTGCACCCTGTTGGCTTATTATATTTTATCTCTGTCTTTTACATTTTGTTTTTACTCTATTAGTTAATAAACAAAGGGTTTTAGAGGTATATTCCCCAGAACAAGACCATGTGATCGAAGGTATCATACTGTTCATGCGTGCAATAAGTAAACTAGGAGAAGCAATAGGGCCAAGCAAGTCAGCAACATCCAGCCAAGGTGCAAAAAGATAGTAAATAGCCCTAATCCTGTTGATCTGGTTGGTCTTCAACCACTGTGACCTGTCACTTTATTACGAGGAGTTGCAGGACGGTCTACGGGCTGTTATGGTAGCTGTGTCAATTGTCTCCATCTGGCTTTCTGGTAGTTCCACAGTAATGCAGGCAGATGGTATAACAATTTTTATGTTTGCTGATTGCGCCTGGTGCAAAATTCTTTTCAGTCTCAAAAAGAACTAAGTAAACACTATTGGGATGAACGCTCGGCATATATTGTTTTATTTGAAGATGAATAAATGTTGTTGTTTTTTGTGGGACTTTTTTTTTAAGATCCTAGTACATGACTAGGCCCCTTTAAATGTTCAATAGGTATAAGTCTCAGTAAGAAAGCTCAAGGAGTGAAAACAAAAACATTTAAAACCATACACAAAATAAAACAAGACTGACATACCAAAAAATAAAATAAGAAAAATAAAACAAGAAAATGTTACAAATCTTAATTACAATGTTAGCATTAAATTATTGCTTGGGAGTTACAGATTTTCCAGGACATTTATAATTTGAATTGCCTTGGAGTCTGAACTTGACTTTAAGCAGTCTATACAAATGTTGATAGACTTTAGTGGCAACTTAATGTTGTTTTTTTTTTGTTGCAACTATTTGGAAGTGTGTATATGGTATTTACCCCAGTGAATTGTCAGGTTGACAATTAACAATGTTTTATAGTGTTACCCAGTTCATGTTTTTCAGCAGATTTCTGTTTGTTAGGGAGATTTTTATTTTCATCTCCCTAAAAAAAGTATTTTGGTGTAATAACAGCCAATAGAGAGATTAATTGGTTTCTTTATGAGCCATACAAAACATGCATAATGGGTCCAGTTTCCATTTACATTTTATTTATCAACATCTAAATGGAACCTGGGCCCATTATGCATGTTTCCAGGTCCCATTCATATTTTATTTTTCAAGAAGGTTTTTACAAGATAGCACTTGGATGATTTTAAAATAGACCTCCAATAGATTTTTTTGTTGGATTCAAAACATTTTCGAGTTCATATTTTCAAAATGGTTTACCTGGTAAAATACACAAGATTGTGGGGATACAACAAGTTTTAAGAATATTTTTTATGATTTTATTGGTCACTTTGTAGCTAATAAAAGGACATTCATAATCAATGTAAATGGTGCTCGGGTCAATATACTATGTAGCCAATTTATCTTTAATTGTAGGTGGAGATGACAAAAGTTTTAAAACGCCGCTGGCAATTGCATCAAAAACAATAGCAACTGTACTCTTTGGGAAGTAGAGGAAGATGAAAACATGTCATAAATCGTGAGTATGATAATAATTGACCAGTTGGGTTGAGTAACTGATGGGATAAAGACCTTTTTCAAACAGTTTATTTTTTTAAGAAAACTCTTATCTTTGTATTTGATGTTATTCAAAATAAAATATTTATGAGGGGGAAAGTTATGCTTATACATCAAAAAAGATTGTGAAATAGGGACAAGTTCAATGAGATTTTAGATACATCTAAAATAATATTGGGTCAAAGTGCAATATTTTTTGCCAGTCATCTCAGAAAGTGAAATATTATAAAAAATCATTACATATAGTGTGATATAGTCTAAGCCTTCGTTTCTTTTAATTTTGATGATTATGTCTTACAGATAATGAAAACCCAAAATTTAGTGTCTCAGAAAATTAGAATACTGTGAAAAGGTTCATTATTGTAAACTCATGTCACTCCCTAATCAGCAAATTAACTCAAAACACATGCAAAGGTGATCTCTTCCAGCCCTCGGTGAAGGGCATTTAACAGTAGTATGAACGGCCGCCTAAAAAAAAATCGATTTCTGGACATCGGTTCAGTCAGCAACAGTCTTCCTAATGTCATCAACACCCTTCACAAGGAGGGGAAGCCATTGCAAGGTCATTGCTGACAAAGCTGGATGTCCACAGAGCTCTGTATCCAAGCATATTAACAGAAAATAGTTGAATGAAGAAGTGTGGTAGAAAAAGGTGCACCAGCAGCAGAGAGAACCGCAGCATGAGAGGATTGCCAGATAAAATCCACTCAGGAATTTGTGGGAGCTTCACAAGAAATGGACTGAGGCTGGTGTCCGTGCCTTAAGAGCTGCAATATACAGAGGAATCCTACACAAGTGTCTTACCTGGGCTAAGGAGAAAGGGGACTGGATTGTTGCTCAATGGTCCAAAGTCCTGCCTATACATTATATGAATGTAAATTCTGCCTTTCATTTAGAAATCAAAGTCCCAGAGTCTGGAGTGGAGAGGCATAGAATCCACCATTGCTTGAAGTCCAGAGTGAAGTGTCAGTCAGTGATGGGATATCATGTCCCTCAAGTTATTTATCAGGAATTTCTAGAGCACTTCATACTTCTGAACATCTACACAGTGACACATGGCTGATCGCCTCTATGCCATGGAGCACTGATACAGCCTCAACCAAGTGCATAGAAATTGACATACTTTTCAGAAGCCTGACATCTGTGCTTGAAACATCCTTTTTTGATTGGTTTAAGATGATACTAAAATTTTCTGAGACACAGAAGTTTGTGTTACCTGTAAGTCATAATCATCACAAGTACAGAAGTACAAAAAATAAAAGCTTGAAATATTTTGCTCAATGCGTAATTATCTCTATAAAATAACCTTTACACTTTCTGAAATGACTGGCAAAAATATTGTGCAATTCATACACTATTACACAATATAAAAAATGTTTATTTACCTGTATTGTTGTATCTTAACAAATATGTTTAACCACCAATATTACTTAATAATGCAGGAGATTAGCATAAATGAAATTGGGCTTTTAAGGTTTTTGACGTGTAGCGTTTACGTTTTTCCTATTTCAATCCTATTCATTTGAACATTTTCCTAAGGCAATGACTTTAATTTTTCCAGATGAGGTGATAATCATTTTGTCGACATTTGCACAAAAATGTTTGGGAACATCTCGAGTAATACATCTATATGAGATCTGCAACTCAAGTTAAACTAGTCTGGATAAGCCGTGTACTTTGGCTAATAACGGTTCTCCAAGAGAGCGAGGTCCCTCTGAAGCCTCAAGGAGAAGCTTTGGTCTATTACTTTAAACAAAGGGTTTATGTTTTCTGGTGATCTTGTATCGTGGTCTTTGATAATTCTAATTCCAAGATATTTAAGTTTATTTGTTGTATGAGGCATTTTCTGAAGAGGTTTAAGGTTAATCCGGAAGAGTCAGTTTTAATGATGCCCAGTCCTGTTTTTGTTCTCTAAAACAAGCTGGGAGATTTCTATTTTCTATATAAATTCCTGTGATATTTTTATACATAGTGTGTGATAACGTTTGCATAGCCAAAATAAATAAACAGGGAGAGGCTGGGCAGGCTTGACGGAGAGATGAGGATTCATGTACACCCGTTTTACATTTAAGATGCTTTGCTATTTTTGAAGGTTTTTACGTATATTTCTCCATACACAAACACTTGAAGAGCTGTGAACATAAAAGTGATGTTTAACTGTCAAATGTTTTCAACAAATCTCAGAATTAAACCAAACCACCGCCGTTTATTCGGTCTGAGTAATTCGACAGATTCTGCCAGCATGAAGTAGCAGTACTCTGTGATTTTCGGTTCCTAGTTGGGGTTTCTATGACGCCATTGCTCACAGAGCCACTGATTGGTCTTTACTGCAGTAAGGGGCGTCTCGTCTCTTCTTCTTCTTGTGGAGTTTTATGGCGGTTGGCAACAAACTTTAAGTAGCATTACCGCCACTTACTGGTATGGAGTGTGGTTCTTAATGGTCTATTTTATCTATATATACCTATATATACATATACATATATATATATATATCAATCTATATCTATCTATCTATCTATCTATATGTACCTTAATATTCTACTCATTTATATAATTTACTCCTTCTATAATCAAATTCTATGATATAATTTAGTTTTCTTTAAATATTGAATAACTATTTGTATATGTTTACTCCCCAAATGCTTCCTCAAAATATCTAACAAATTAATCTTTTCCTTAATACATTTCAACTCTTTCTTCATATAAGTTCTCTCTCTTTCATATTTATTACATTCTAATATAACATGTTCTACTGTTTCATATTTTCCACAATAATCACATTTACCGGTATTATGCTTTTGAATTTTATAAAGTGTATAATTAAGTCCCGTATGCCCAAATCTTAATCTTGTTATCACCCTCTCCTCTTTTCTATTTCGTCTTCCATTTCTTTTTCCTCTTACTGTTTTTTGAATTTTATAAAACCATCTACCTGTTTTTTCTTCATCCCATCTTTTTTGCCATTTTTCCATAAGTTTTTCTTTAATCATACTCTTTCCCTCAGATTTACTTGTTTTAATGATAAAATTTATAGGATTTTGTATTGCCCTCTTTGCTAATTTATCTGCCCTCTCATTTCCTTCAACCCCAATATGTGCTGGAACCCACACAAATATAACTATTAAACCCATGTTTTGTATTCTGAATAATGTATGAAATATTTCTAATAAAATGTCCATCCTACTATCTGATTTATTATATTTTAAACTTAATAATGCAGAACTTGAATCTGAACAAATGACTGTTTTTAATGGTTTTATGTCTTCTACCCATTGTAAAGCTAATAATATTGCCAACATTTCTCCTGTGTATACTGATAATCCGTCTGTAATTCGTTTTCCCATTCTTATATTGAATTCTGGTACTACAAATGCTATTCCTATTTTTTCATTTATTTTTGATGCATCTGTATAAATTTGAATATAATGATAATAATTGTTTAAATGTAACTGTACTGAATAACTATCTACAATGTTAGATTTATCTTGTTTCTTTTCCATTATTGTCATATCTACTGTCGCTTCTGGTAAAATCCATGGTGGTATAATTGATATTGGTGTTGTTTGAGTAATTTCTAAATTATTCATTTTAAATTCTTTTATTTTATTTTCAATTGTCCATCCAAAACTCCTCATTTCTTTCTTTTCTTTTTCCCAACATGGATTTAAAATTTCACAAGTTGGATGTTCTAAGTTATTACCTTTTAAATTCAGCCAATAATTTATTTCTAGTTTTGTTCTTCTTAAATCTAATGGCATTTCTCCCATTTCTACTTCTATTGCTGCTGTTGGTGTGGTTTTAAATGCTCCAGTACATAATCTTAATGCCTGATGTTGAATAATGTCTAATTTAGCCAGATGTGTTTTAGCTGCTGAACCGTAAACTATACATCCAAAGTCTATGTTAGATCTAATCATACCTGTATAAATCTGTTTTAGTGATTGCCTATCTGCTCCCCAGTCACTGCCAGCCAAGCATCTCATAATATTTAAGATTTTCTTACATTTATCAACAATCTTTTGAATATGTATATTCCATTTTAGTTTTTCATCAAACCATAATCCTAAAAATTTTACACACTTTACTTGCTCTAATTCTTGTTTATATAATTTTAATTTTATTTCCCTGTTTATTTTTTTCTGATTAAATATTATTACTTTTGTTTTTTCAACTGAAAACTTAAATCCCCATTGCAACGCCCATTTCTCTATTTCAATAATAACCTCTTGTAATTTCTTTACAATGAAATCTAAATTTTTCCCTCTTTTCCAAACAGCTCCATCATCTGCAAAAAGTGAACACCCCATTCCTTTTCCAATATCTTTAAATACATCATTTATCATAATTGAGAACAATAACGGACTTATAATACTCCCCTGCGGGGTTCCATTTTCTACTATATATTTTTCTGATATAACTTCACCAATTCTGACTTGTATTTTCCTATTTGTTAAAAAGTCTTTAATCCATTTAAATATTTTCCCTTTAATACCCAACATGTATAATTTAATTAATAATCCCTCAACCCACATCATATCGTATGCTTTTTCTATATCAAAAAACACTGCCACTACACTTTCTTTATTTACTTGTGCTCTTCTAATTTCATGTTCTAGACATAACGTTGGATCATTAGTGCTCCTCCCTTTTCGAAAACCACTTTGATATTTTGACATAAATCCTTTATTATTTAAATAATATACTAGTCTATTATTAATCATTTTTTCCATTATTTTACATAGATTTGATGTTAACGCTATTGGTCTGTAATTTTGTGGGTTTGAATTATCTTTTCCTGGTTTAGCTATTGGTACTATAATTGATTCCTTCCAGTTAATCGGTAATTTTCCCTCCTCCCAAATTTTATTATATAATTGCAATATTATATCTTTTGATTTTTCACTAAGTTGACTTATCATTCTATACCAAATTTCATCTTTACCTGGTGCTGTATTTTTTGTCTTTCTAAGTGCATCATTCAATTCAACTTTTGTAAACTCGACATTCAATAAATTATTCGTTTCTTCAATACTTTCTAATAAATCTTTATATTTAAGTTTTGTATTTTCTCTTCCTTTTCTTCCCTCTTCACTAATATTATTTGAACTGTGAATTTTACTAAATGTTCTTGCCAATATTTCAACTTTATCTACATCTTTTATTATATTTATATTATCTATTTTTAATATAGGATATTCAAACTCTCTTTTTATGCCATTCATTCTTTTAATTATTTTCCATATTTTTTCTATTTTTGTGTCTCTCCCTATTGTACTACAAAAACTTCTCCAATACTCTCTTTTTGCATTCTTAATAGTTCTCCTTACTATTGCTTGTTTTCTTTTATAATCAGTTAAATTCTTATAAATTGGATTACTTTTAAGTACCTTAAATGCTTTATTTCTTAACTTTATTGCTTCTTTACATTCATTTGTCCACCACGGTACCATTTTCTTATAATTTTTACACCCTGTTTTCTTTATAGAATGACCTGCTGCTTCCATGATTATCTTACAAATGTTTAGATTTATATCATTTATATCCATTCTCATATCTACTTTTTCCAAGTTATTTTGACTCAAGTACCTAAATTTAATCCAGTCTGCCTTATTGAAATTGAGTTTTTTATTGACCTTTATATTCTTATTATTTAAATTTAATCCTACTCTAATTGTTATGGGATAATGATCACTACCTATTGTTGAATTCTTATCAATGAACCACTCACAATTTCCAGCTAAAACATTTGATACTATTGTTAAATCTAAAACTGATTCCATCCCTGTTCTTACATTGATTCTTGTTCCCCTCCCATCATTAATACATACAAGATTTTTCATTTCCATTAATTCTTCTATAACTTGTCCATTTTTATCATTACATTTACCCCATAATGTACTATTTGCATTAAAATCCCCACACCAAATTACTTTCCCTTCCAAATATTCAGTTAACTCCTCCATTATTTCAATTGATAATGTTTTACATGGATTATAAAAATTTATTATTTTAAATTTACCTTCTTGTTCCCATATCTCAATTACTATAAATTCAAGTTCTTTGCCTTTCCCTAATATCTGATATTGTATCCCTTGCTTTATAAATATTCCACATCCTCCTCCCCCTCCCTCCTGTCGATCTCTTCTTATACTATTATATCCTTTAATCACAAAATCTAATGTTGTTTTTAACCATGTTTCCTGAACACAAATAACTTCTGGTTGATCTTCAAGACAGTCAATATAACCTTTAAGTTCCTGTCCGTTAGCAATTAAACTTCTTGCGTTCCACTGTAATATTAACATAAACTACTTTCACCTGATGGTCCTGGTCTCCCATCTCCCTCCAACTTTTTGTTTATATTTTCCCATGATCCTTCTTTAAACCCCAAAAACTTTTCAGCTCCTCTCACTATTATTTTAATCTTCTCAGTTTTATGCTTGGCTTGGTCAGTGCAATTGATTACATAAGCTACAAATAATATTAGTTTTTCTACTGATATTGTGATATTTTCCTCTGAATGTATTTTGGCTTGCAATGGAATTTGACTCGGTGTTTGTTCACTTTTCCTTGTTTTCTGTTCCTTCACATTTTTAACTGCTTCTGCATAGCTTATGTTTTTTGTCATTTTCATCTGTATGATTTCTTTCGCCTTCTTTCTTTCTTCACACCCTCCATATGTAACTCTATGTTGCCCTCCACAATTACAACATTTTTCTTGTACTTCTTTACATTCTTCAAACTTGTGATCTTCCCCACATTTTGGACATCTCTGCTTTCCTTTACAAACTGCTGCTATGTGTCCGTACCTTTGACATTTGAAACAACGAATTGGTGGAGGGATATATGGTCTGACCTGAAAACTGAGATAACCTATTTTAATGTTTTGTGGCAATTCTTTTTCTTCGAATTCAATGAGAATCGATAAACTTCCTACTCTTTCTCCATTTATTGTTCTGGACAATCTTTTCAAGTTGTTCACTTTTGCACCCCCAATACTTCTCTTAAGTTTCTCAAGATCTTCATCTAGAGGGATCCCATAAATCACTCCTCTAATCTTTTTATTTTCTCCCAACACTTTTTTCTCCAACACAGTTTTTTTACAAATATTATCCACATTTAAAGCCTTATTCATTTGTTCTTCGTTTTTACAGACAACCAATAGGTTTCCATCTCGCAAAATCTTTACCATTTCGACATCTCCAATTTTCTTTTTTATTTCTCTTGACACCACAATGGGGCTGATGTTATCCTGTTCCTGTTCATTTTTAAGTTTTAATATTATTTTAAATTCCTCCCTCACAAGTTTCCTCCTAACTATCCTTTCTTCATCCGAACTACTTCCTTCCAGTTCTCGTTTACTGCCTTGAATTCCCTTTCCTTCATCTGTTTTATTTCTTCCACGTCCTCTCCCTCTTCCTCTTCCCACTGGCGTCCACCCTTCTAAATCCATACCTTCCTCTATTTCTACCTCCATTTCCACCAGAACCATTCACATACCAGTTTATGCCAAATCCACCTTTTCCAAATCCGATATATTTTTATGTTTTGTTTTTCCCGCGCAGCTCCAAATCCAACTCTTCCAACCGTACACTTCCGCCTCCGACCAGGTGGTTAGGTTCAAAAGCCGGCGTCTCGTCTCTCATTGGTTCGACGTTTAAACCTCCTCGCCGTGATTGGTCGAAGGCGCCGGTTTCTGATTCGTTGAGTTTACCGTCGTGAAATTTCAAAATGGATAGTTGATTGCCATCCCGTCGTCCAGCTGCTCCACCGTGACAGAAACACAGAGGCCGGTGGCAGACCTTTTTATTAAAATCTGAGGTAAGAGACAAAACGCGCTCTAACGGCAACATGTAACAATACATAGTTTGCTTTGACATAATTACGCCCAGCTGCGGGGATGTTTCATTATTAAAGACGCAGCGTCGCTTTGTTTAAACTGCTCCAGCAGGAACTAATGCCGGCTGCTATTTGTCAGGGAGTCGCTGCGATGTTGGCAGGGGAGGACGGAGCCCAGCTGCAGTGCTGCGTGACGGTGGAGCAGCTGAACGGCTGCGGCCAAGCCACCCGGAGACAGCTCATCCGCAAAGCCTCCGTTATTCTGGGCCGCAACGAGTTCCAGGAGATCGTCCTCCGCGTGCACGACGGCAAAACGGCCCACAGCTACCTCCTGAAAGAGTTCAGGCTCTTCACCAAGTTCGCAAGTGACGGGAAGTGCAGCGTGAAGCTGCTCCCTGAAAACATCCAGGTGCTCATCTCCAACTGTCCTCCTGACCGGCTGAAGCTCTTCCTGAAAACCCTCAGCATCAAGCACCAGGCCTGGCAGAGCAGCAAGCCTCTGACCGGCAGAGAGAAGCTCAAGGCCGGCCTGCCCCGCAGCTTCGAGGCCATCAGCCCCCTGCAGCAGAAAGACATCCAGAAGGTGAATGAGATGCGGAGCAGAGCGGCTCCTGCCGGCCCGACAGACCGCACCAACAAGGGGCCTGCTGCGGGGACGGGCCAGCGGGTCAAACGGCCTCGGAGTGATGCCAGCGGCAGCCCGGTGAGTCACTGAGCACCAGAGGTTGGTAGGTTGGCCAAAACAGACTGTAACATTCCTGCAATATGGTTTTAGATGAGTAGAAGTCAAACGGGAATTAAAAAAGAAAAATAATTTAGTAAGAACAAAAAAATGTATTAGGGTGAGTCTCCTTAATTACTGAGTAACTGATCATAACATCTGATTTCAATTCAAAAATATTTCATTAATCCCAAAAGGAAATTAAATTTGTCAAAATGAAAAATCCAAAGTTATGTGCTAATTCTGGCATTTTAAAGAATAAACTTCTAAACAACCAAGTAGAATCATTAACACAAGGCAGAAGGAAGACCTGTTAGACTGCTAGAGGCCTGAGACGATGCAGAGGTTCACTCTCCAGCAGCGCATTAAACATGCACTATAGCTACAACACAATGTTTTAGTACAATTAATCATAAATCAGTGCACACAATAATCTGTTGACCCAGCCAAAGACCTAAACCCAAATAAGAATATTTGGCAAGACTTAAATTGCTGCTCTGAAGCTTTCCATCCAGTCTGACTGTGCTTGAGTTACTTTGTAGAATAGTGTCACAAATTTACAGCCCACTTCTTAGGTGGGTGTAAAACTTAAGAGACCATATTTGTCTTCATTTCTTCCCACCAGTCACATTAAATCCCAATTAAATGCATTAAAGTTTGTAGCCGTAACATGACAAATTGTCAGGAATTTAAAGGGTATGAAGATTTTTCCAATAAACCGAAAATTGGTTTTTAATTCCCATCTGGGAAACCCTAACTGAAGCTCTTGCATTATTAAAGTTACATAGCTGTCTCTACTTTTTAATTTTATATCAAACTTGCTGATTTCTGCAAACCCATCTGTGTGTCAGAAACTCATTAAAGGTTTTGGTGGTGATTCTAGGTGAAGGGCAACCCAAGTAAGAAAGCCATCTTTTCTCTCCCCGCACGGAAGCTCAGCAAAGAGCAAGCTGCCGTTCTCAGCGCCGTGCTGAGTGGCAGGAACGTCTTCTTTACCGGAAGTGCTGGTAAAATGTTTCATCTCTCCTGGAAGTCCACTGTTTAAAGCTGTACAGTCTTTCTGAATCTCACCTTCTGATTGAGGCCTTGAAAATGTATCTCTGAGGTATTGATTTGATTTCCAGGTACAGGGAAATCTTTTTTGCTGAAGAGAATCATAGGTTCTCTCCCTCCAAAGAGCACCTTTGTGACAGCCAGCACCGGAGTGGCTGCATGCCACATTGGAGGAACAACGCTGCACAGCTTCGCAGGTCGGTCACCACTGGGGCCCAGAAAAATGATTTTCACTTTTAAATAGTGTTTGGAACAGACAGTGTTTTTTTCTCTTTTTCTCTGTGCACATGTATATATGTATGTTCAGTTGTTTTTTTTTTGTTTGTTTGTTTTTTGCCTGTCAATCAAAATGCCCAAGCTGACATTTACCCTGAACTAATGCAACTTTAATGGAAAATCTCATGCGTGTTCCACTTATATACCACTTTATTTCTGTGCTCACATTTTAAAAGTGCAATCTGTTTTAGAGTGAAAGGCGCTGCATGACTGCATTTCTCAGAATGAACACTTTTGAAAGAGGTGTCAGGTGTTTTCACACGAACTGATCCTTGTTCCTGGCTTTATTCCAGGTATTGGCTCAGGCTCCGCCCCCCTTGAGCAGTGTATCGAGCTGGCTCTGCGACCCGGCGTGCTGCAACACTGGACCAGTTGTCGACACCTCATCATTGATGAAGTGTCCATGGTGGATGCCCAGTTCTTTGACAAGCTAGAGTCTGTTGCCAGGTGGGACATAAAACTGGACATTATCAGATTAAGCTTTAGAAAAAGTTTGCTCCATGTTTTAGGAGTAATGGCGAGTTGGAACTGGGAATGTCATGTGGTTTATGCAACTCTCAATTTAATACTTCAGTCACCAAACTGATTTATTTTCCGGAACAGCACAATTTATTTAATTTAAAACTCCTCTGGTGTATTCAACAGAAACTTTGTCTTAAGTGTCCAGTGACGACATGATGAATGCAAACACCAGGAAATTTTTCTTTTTCAGTTCTGTTGGACGTTTCACCAGTCTTGACACTGTTGATCCAGCTTAACTAGTTACATGTTTATTAATGGACTCTGTTTTAGACTGACTCTCATCTTACTCTGCCAGCAGCTTCAGTGCTCATATAAACTACAGCAAATCCGGTTCTATTAATCTAATGTGTGGTGCCCCCAGGGTCTTTTTTTCTTCTTTTTTCTTTTTTTCTCTATTCTTTTTTTCCCTTTTTTTTAACTATGTATTTATGCACTTGAACAGATCAAAAGGTTCTTAGCTGTTTTATGTAGCTGACTGTTATACAACTTTACTGCTTCTTTTAGAATTCTGATTTCCTCAACCTGTCTCAGTTACTACATTGTGACAAGCAAGAAGCTCCTAGGTACATATCCCACCCTGCAGTCTTTCTGCATGCTTCTCTCTGGGCTTTTGATATTCTGTTTCTGGGTGCTCGGTTTCATCTCTGCGTACTCTGGCTTCCTCAACTCAGTCCAGCAACTGTTTGAGATACGCACCAGTGCACCTTGCGCCATGACCTGGCTAGGTAATCGTGTGTACTATAGACAATGTATGGAGAGGGGATTACAAACTGGTTTAAAATATAACTCCCTTCTATTGAACTATGGGGAGAGTTCAGCCAGAGTGTTTGATCATTGCCCAGAAAACACGGTTGCTCTGATCTGGCAACAAATTAGACATTGAACTCTGCTGTCTTGCTTTCAACTAATCAGTGACTAACCTGTGTTTGTCTTAAAGTTTCTAAAATCCACTTTGTCATACTTAATCTTTTGATGAAATCAAACTAGTGAAGGAATTTAACTATAATATTGCAAGCAGAAATTTACCTGCAAAAATTCTTCTGCAAATGTGTGGACCCAGTGACTCTAGCTGATGCAGTCAGCACTAGATAGTCGAGAGGCTTTTAGCCAATCAAGTTCCGCTTTGATCACATGACGCAGAGGATAGTCTCTTAACAGTTAGCTTGCTAGTGGCTAAATGAAGATAAGTGAGGAGGTTTTTGCTGTTAAAATAGATTTCAAAATGCTAGGTACCAATCGACAGCCATTTGAGTTTTTTTTTTAATCTTTTTCCATCTAATTGAACTGGGTGAATTGTTGGACTGATCTGATGGCAGCTAGTGTGCCACCCCTGAGCTTTGTTTTGACTCGAAGGAAGTTTTGTAGTTCTCATTTGCTACCATTTTTTTTTTTCCTTTTTCCTGTTGAGCTAAAAAAAAAAGTAAATCTGATGCATAATTACACAGGTTAAAAATTCAGTGTTTTTTTATAAATTAAATGTCTAGCAAAAGTCTGATTCTAATGAGACAATACCCCTTGGGGGTCGCAAGATTAGTTGATGCTGACGTGCTAAAAAGATTGTGTATTTCTAATACCGGTACCAAAGTATAACTTTACAAGATATTCAACATTCCTTGTTTTATCACAGGAGGAAGGCTGTACTTTTTTTTTTTTTTTTTTGAGTTCTTATAAAAATACTCCTATTCATAATTTGACAAGTGTATGTTCAAATATAAAGTTTGAGAACCCCTGTATTAAGGTGTCATAATTTATTTACACCCTTTCAATAATTACCACAGCATGTCAACTAAATGAGCTTTTCATGACAATACACTCAAAGTTAAACGAAGGTGTTAGGCCACTTCATATTAACATTTTAATTTCCAGTTCCCACATAAAAAAGGTGTTGCGTTAAACAGATTATTTTTTTTCTATTAAGCATTACATAATTGTTTTTTAACCCAACAAACACCTGTTTTGTTTAACTGGAAATAAAACGTTAACATAAAATGGACAACTGCCCTAGTTTACTTTGAGTGGTCCCTCACTGCAATTCCCTATACAGTTTCCATAACAACAAATTAAAAAAATACAAATTAAATCCCGCTCCTCATTTGTCTTGGTGATGGTCTGTCAGCGATGCATCACCTCTGTTTCGAGCAGCTCGTTCAGATGTTATATTGCTGCATGTGCGTTTGGTAGCTCTGATCGGAAATTGTATTTATTTTTAGCGCGCCAATTAGCAACAAATGTCGTCTCAAGGCACTTGACAAAAAAAACAAGTCGATATGTATTTGTATTTTCAACCTTTCTCTTCCTTTACAGCTTTCAGATGAAAATAGATTAGATGTTCTGGTAGCTCTTTTTAACTGAACTGACTATTCTCTTCTGGATGAAACTGAATTTCATCTCTATTGGGAAAATATCTTGTTGGTGCACATCCAATGCAGATTAAATGTTTCATGTCCCTTTAGATTAAAATGTGTTTATTTTCTGTTGGCTTGTACAGATCAAATGTTTAAATATTTCACTACATTTCCCTCTTTTTATTTTTTTTTATATTTATTAAAAGTAGTTTTAGCTGCACACAGTACCATAATATCAAGATTCCAAATAGAATGAGATTAGTTTTTCACTGAATACATTTAAGCTGTTTCTGACATCCTTGCATGATTTAGGCTTAGTTTCCCTTAACCCACCTGAAAAGAAGTCTACACCATATTATTGCCAGGCATTTCTGTGTCTAAATATACAGGATCTCACTAAAGTTGCTACACCTTACATTTTCATGGGAAAGCACTGAAGCTATGACCCTTTGTTACAATGTAAACCAGTCCAGTTAATTATCTAAGTCTTTACAAACATGCTGCTGGTTCCACAGGTTCTTGATCCAATTGAGAATTTTTTTTTTTAAACACACTCATGCTGATTGTACATTTATACTATTGCAGTGTTTTTAATCATTCTGTAATGACTCTTTGCCTCGAACATTTAAACCTTACAGATGCTATGGATTATTTGCGTACTTTGTAGCTTCTCAGGAATCGTAGGTAAATTCAACTTTAACATTTGTCTTGATTTGTCTAAATTCTGTGCTGTTGTCTCGCCAAAATTTCATTATGGTAACATATTGGTAATAAAGTCTATTGACTTTAAAGTACTTGTATAACAGTGTACATTTTCCCTCAAAATAACTCAACATCCAGCCCTTAATGTCTAAACTGCTGCCAACAAAAGTGAGCACACCCATAAGCGAAAATCTCATAATTGGTCCGTATTGGCCATCTTCCCTCCCTGGTGTCATGTGACTTGTTAGTGTTACCAGGTCTAGGGTGTGAAGGGTGTGCAGGTGTTGTGGCTTTCTCTCTTACTGGTCTCTGGAAGTTCAGCGTCGTAGCAGAGAACTCTGAGGATCTGGTGGGTGGAGGAATTGTCGCTCCACATAGATGGCCAGAGCTATAAGGAGATTCCCACCACCATGAAACTGAGCTGTGGCACGGTGGCCATGACCATGCAGTGGTGTAACTGGACAGGTTCCACTCAGAACAGGCCTCATGGTAGACCAAGGAAGTTGAGGGCACACATTCAACATCATATCCAGAGGTGTCTATTGAAAATGAATGCTGCCAGGCTTGCTGAGGGGGGAGGAGGAGGGGGGAGGGGGGGGGGAGAGAATCACCCTGTGTGGTGCTTGGACTGTAAGCCGCTCACTGCATCAGATTAGTCTGCATGGCTGTCGTTCCAGAAGGAAGCCTCTTCTAAAGATGCCGCACAAGAAAGCCCACAAACTGTTTGCTGAAGACGACACACTAAGGTCCTGGCTTACTGGAACTGTGTCCTGTTGTCTGAGATCAAGATAAACTTGAGTTCAGATGGTGCCAAGCGTGTGTGGGCATAGTGGTGAGGAGTGTAGTGACCTGTGTCCTGCCTACAGTAAAGCATAATGTCATAATTTGGAGCTGCATGAGTGCTGCTGGCTGTGGGGAGCTACGGTTCATTTAGGGAACCTTGAATACCGTCATGAGCAAGGTCTCCAATGTCCGCCTGCTCGGTGATGTCATCATGGAGGAGAGGAAGAGGACTCTAGTAGCAACCCGTGAAGCTCTAGTGAACTTCATGTTCAGGAGAGTTAAGGCAGTGCTGGGAAATAATGGTGACCACGCTAAATACTAACACTTCCTGCACAAAGTGGACATTTTCACTTCGGAGTGCACTCGCGTTTGTTGCCAGCGGCTTCGCTGCAATGACTGAGTTATTTTGAGGGGATTACACATTTTTCCAGTTACACAAGCTGCACACCTGCTGGGAGGGGTGTACTCCCATGCAAAACTGTAGTTTGGTCTAAAGTGGGACTACTTTCAAATCGATTCAGAAAACGTAGCAAGCTGCTTTCTGGCAGCATTTTTGCTTTTTCAGTACCTGAATATCTGATTGGTTAGGGCTGTGACTGAATGCATTTGACCCAGTAATGTAGAAGTAATGTTTCCTGGGCAGGTCAGTGCGGAGGTCCACACAGCCGTTTGGAGGGATCCAGCTGATCGTTTGTGGGGACTTCCTTCAACTTCCTCCAGTCTCTAAAGGAAAGGAAAAGGCCAGCTTCTGCTTTCAGGTTGGCCTAAACTGTTTAAACTCTGCAAGTACTTGCTGTCGTGTACTGTACCTTACTTGAGTAACTGGAGATAAAATGACATGTAAAATGGATTCATCAGTGCATTAGTTTTCCTGGTGTGGTAATGAGTAGGCTGAGACTAGTCTGAATAAATATGGGCAGGGCTGTAATGGTTCATGTGCACTCATTGTGCACATTATCTTTAGATGGCACCTTCCTTACACTCTGTCTTCACATTTTCTGGGGGCTGTTGTGGGAATTCATGAAAAACCTTTTGAATCATGAACTTTCAGGCCAGATGTTGGCGGAAGGTCATCCAGGTCAACATGGAGTTGACTGAAGTGAGGAGGCAAACGGACCAGAACTTCATCTCCCTCCTGCAGGCGGTGAGGGTGGGCAGGTGAATAAAAGCACAATTCTTCTGTTTCATTATCCCTTTAAAAACAAAAACACTGACAAAAAACACTTTACTGGGTGAGAGACCATTAGCTGGTCCACAGCTGCTGCTCCCATACATGTAGGAAGGAAGGAAGCAGCAAACAAATGCAGCTGATGATGGGATCAGCTGTTGCCTCCTGTTTAATAGTTTTGACAGGTTGTAACGCTCTTGGCAGCGCTTGGTTGGTGTATTGTATGTGAACACTGCTCTGACTGCAACTGCAGGAATCCCATCATGCAGCTCCAACACACAATCTGTGATATATCTGTGAATATAATCTGGGCTTCTGTGTGAACAGCTCACACTGATCAGTGATCAACACACCTTTGGTTTTCTGTACACCTCTATGGCAGCCTCACTGCATAAAAGTACAAGCCATTTACCATCTACCAAGCTGCGACTAGCTTTTCAGCTTTTGGATCTTTTGTTGTTGTTGTTGTGTGCTTTTTTTTTTTTCCCCCAACAAATTGATTTTTGAATTGAAACAGATCCTTTCTCAACAGAATCAGGGTGAATGTATGTTATGTTCTTTAAATCCTGTTAAACCCAGAGCAGATCAATCGTCTTGAGCTTTTTCTGAGGGAAATGTTCTGTCGCCATAACTCAGGGTGACGGAGGAAGTGACAGCCAAGTTGATGAAAAGCGCCTACCATCAGATAGAGCGGGACGGGATCCTGGCCACCAGGCTGTGCACACACAAGGACGACGTGGAGCTCACGAATGAGAACAAACTCCAGCAGCTGCCAGGTCTGAATACTAACCATCTGATTGGCTCATTTATCCCCCATCCCAACCTGGTGCAGGTATTAAAACCAGTTGAGTTCTGGTCACTCTGCTTGAACTGAACAGTAAAACCGTAGTGTAATTAAGTTGTTTTCCACTTCAGGTGTTTTCTGTGTCTGCTGGATGCAGCTTGGGTTCTGAGTAATGTTTTTTTTTTTTTTTTCAGTTCTGGGAACCTTATTTTTCTAAGACATAATTGCATCAAAAACACTTAGTCCAAAGCAGCAGGATGGAGTTTTTTGGGTGTATAAATGTTTTAATTTTTGTGTAATGTTCTGTGCCAGTAATACTGCAGCCAGGAGCCTCGGCAGTAATGCTCTGATTGAAGCAGTTGTCTTTGTCTTGTAGGACCCCTGCGGGCGTTTGAGGCCCTGGATAGTGACCCGGAGCTGGTGAGGACCATAGATGCTCACAGTCCAGTTGGCAGACTGATCCAGCTGAAAGTCGGAGCCCAGGTAGGCTTCAGCTCCATATTGCTGCTGCTATTGTCTGCAGATATCTACTCTGGATAAAAACGCTTTTGTCTCCTAAAGGTCATGCTGACCAAGAACCTGGATGTTGCTCGAGGTCTGGTGAATGGAGCTCGAGGAGTAGTGGTGGCGTTTGACTCGGGAAAACAAGGTTTGTTTCAATGTTCTTTCATCCTCACAACGCACTGAAAAGGCTTCTTCAATTAGACTTCTCTTTATTTAAACATGAAAAGGTCTCATAGAGTCAGTGGTCTACATCAGGCCTGCATTAACCAGCCTTCAGGCCATGGAGCTGAGAGATTCTGGAGGTCCACAATAAACATCTCTGAATTTGTTGAGCGGGGCGGGCTGGGAATGCGGTCGGCTTGTTTTGCCTGACGGAGCGGAAACATGATTTCGGTTCATCTCTACTACATAAATACGTCTTGTTACGTTATTTTTTATTTTACTCCATGATACACTGACATTTTTTATTGTTTTTATGGTAGCCCCTCAGGCTTCAGCCACAGTAAGCCTGTGCATTATTGCGGGCTTGGTCTACTTAAATGTGTTGACAGAAAAGTTAGTCTTCAGTGAATTTAAAGCCAAATGAAAATGAGCTCTGCTGACAGCTTTCAGTGGAAGATGACAGAAGTGTGCAGAAGGCCGCTGTGATGAC
Organism: Fundulus heteroclitus; assembly: GCF_011125445.2. Taxonomy (NCBI): domain Eukaryota; kingdom Metazoa; phylum Chordata; class Actinopteri; order Cyprinodontiformes; family Fundulidae; genus Fundulus; species Fundulus heteroclitus. Next base: position 3,692,028 of record NC_046366.1, read on the forward strand.
AATGAGTAGGCAAAGCCATAATGACAGTGCTGGCATCCTAGCAGGTCAGTTTAATAAACTTTGGAATTTAAATTCTTATTTTTTTGGCACCTTTTCTGGTACAAGTGGCCTTTTATTTGGAGCGTTCAGAGAGACGGTAAAACTGCATTGTTGCCAAACTCAATTTCAAAGTCTCACAACATGGTATTAAGTAGGGATTCTATGTTTTAGTATTGGGTAATAAAGTTTTTCCCCCCCCCCCCCCCCAACAATGTCCTGTGTTCCATCAAACTGAGTATTGCTGTTGCAGTTTGTTAGAATCTCCTCCAACCCTAAGTGGCACCAGAAAACATCAAGCCTGTTTTAATGTGAGAGAATAGAACAGTTCTGGATGAAATGCCACTGATGCATTTAAATCAATTTCCATTTTTAAGTGGCTCTTAACAGCAGCGCTGGCAGAAGCTGGTCCTAGGGACACCGTCAGAAAGTAAAAACCTAAATGTTGAATTGAAAACAGTTTCTTATTGACAATATTTTAGTTTTCTAAGTTTCAGTGAATGCAATGCATTTATTTTTAAAATGTAGATGAATATGGAAGTGTGTGTGGATTCTGAGGTGGGTATGAGCATTTCTGAGCCTTCAGAACTACAGCTATCATTACTTATTTTTTTCATAACTTGCCACTACACAACCAGCACAAATGAGTGCATAATTGTGGGGAAAGGAAAAAGGCGCGCAGCTTTTTATTTTCATTGCATGTTAAACTACAAGGTGGTGTACACATTTGTTGTTCGGACCCTTTTCAGTCTGATATCCTTAAATAAAATCCAGTGCAACCATTTGTAATCCCTGTATGATTAAATAATCTGTCTATAAGTAATTTAATCTTAGTCTGAATCTGGATGCTTTCTGAAGGAAGGTTTGTTAGAGAACATTAGAGAACAAACGGCATCATTAAGAGCAAGAAACATGGTATACGGATCAGGAAGAAAGTGGAGAAGTTTCAAACGGGTTGGATTGTAAAATTATAACCTAAACTTTGAACATCTGGATAAGGCACAACTGCAGACCCAGTAACACGTAACCATCCTCCTCAACTAACAGGCTGGGCAAGGGGAGCCAGCCTGTTGTACATGGCAACTCTGGAGGAGCTGCAGAGCTCCTCAGCTGGTTGGCTGTTGTGACTGCACCTTGTAAACTGGTCTTTTTACTGCGGGATGTATTCAAATGTGTATTTGAGCTGCCGTCTTGGTCTGGTCACTCTTGGAAAAGGTAATAATCTTAATGCGTTTATTACCCTGTTAAATAAAGGAATGTAATCTATCTGGGGTGGGAGAGTCTGTTGGCAGGAAAAACTAGTTTAGCACTGCAAATCTGGTGAATTTTGTCCTCAGGGGTTTTCTTTATAAACTGAGCTGGGGGTGATTTCAGACCGCAACATGTTGACAGGTGCATCTCAACAACTTACAGTATTGTAGAATGGTCCATATATTCTATACCGTGTTTCACTAGTGAATGAGTTGAGTACACACAGGCTATTTTCAAGCATCTGTTTTACAATTTTCCTTACAGCTAAGATTTAGGATTAGAATATTGCATCAGAATAAAACATTTTAATGCAGGACTGTGGGCTTAATGTTATGTTTAATACCCGCTAAAAGGTTATTTTCACAAGGTTTAGATCTGACAAATGAGCCTCATCGTAACATTTCAGTTTGCTGAGATGCACCAGTTTCCTATCAGGAAGAGCACCGTTGTCCAATAGAGATGACCTCCTCCTGATCCAGCCACTGGCTCATTTGTGGTCCTCAGGATTCCCGTGTGTGCGCTTCCTGTGTGGGGTCACAGAGGTGCTGAAGCTGGAGCGCTGGGTGTTTAAGTCCGCTGGAGGCATCTATTTAAGCAGACAGCAGCTGCCGCTGAAGCTGGCCTGGGCCATCTCCATCCACAAGAGCCAGGTGAGTTAACCCTCTGACACGTCGGCTACAGAAACGCATGCTTTCACCTAAACACTGGTGTACTTTCTATCAAAGGCAGCTTTCACTGTGGAGTGCAGGAAAGATGGTTACACTTGAATTCATCTTTTTTTTTTTTTTCTTCTGTTCAGTAGAAGAGGAAATAGGGGAGTTTTATTTCAGCTCGATTGGCCTATTTTTATAACTGCTTCACTTTTGTCCTCGTTTTTATTGAGTGGACGTATCAAAAGAAGTCTCATCTTCTCTCTAATCTTCTTTGATTCTTGTGGTTTAAGGACATCGCTGACCAGCTATGCTCTCGCAGCAAAATGGGCTAGTATGCTGATAATTTTGGTCATTAACCCACTCTGCCGTACAGCCTGAGAGCTGCTGGGCAGGCTGCAGCCTCTAGAAAGCAGCATTTCACACCACTTTGCTTCCTGCTCCATGCTGTGTCTTTACTACAGTCACCAAGCATGTTGACTAGTTTACAGGCCAACACAGGTTTGTTCCCGAGTTAATCAAACTTACTTGTTTTTAAAGGGACACAATGGCACACGATTAGGAGATTTGGCTATTTTCAGGTCTGGTCCACTGTGACGTCTAATTGACCCCTCTCTGTTGATTGTTTTTTAATTTGCAAATGCAACCAGAGATCCCATTGCTGGCTGACAGTCGGCTGAGGTGAGATCAGTGGCAACAACTCAATTTGAAAAGGAAATGACTCTGTGCTGCTTCACCAGCAGCTTCCCCCCCTGCAGCCACTGCCGTCGCTACATCCTGACCCCAGACTCAATAATTGGCTGGAGAAGAGGAAAGAGGGCCCTCTGGATAATTGGGTTCATTGGTTGTAGGCACTGGGAGCAGGTTTTGATCTACAGCAAAGGTGTCTGCAAACAGAGAATGAGTCTTTATCAGAATTTTGCCCCGTTTTAGACTCTAACTGGCCTTGCCTAAATGACTTTTTCTACAGCACATTTCAGTGACAAGACTATTCAAAATGTTCTACATGAGCAGAACATAAAAGAATGACACTCCAAAAAATGCATTGCAGTGGCATGAGAAAGGCAGGCAAATAAAAGCTGGACAACAAACTTAACATAATCTAACAGTTTAAATGGGTTTGAAATAGGGGTGTTTAAAGAGCTTCAAAGCTTTTAGGCTAATATTTAGTTCTTAACAAAAAAAATCAAACATTGCTTATAGGCTTATATTTTTAAGTTTTTCCCTAGGCAGAAAATAAATTCCCTTTTTACTTCAGTGAAATCACCAAACGTTTGGAATGAGAAGTGATGCCGACCGCTGCATCCTGGCAGAAAACAAATCAAACAAATGCAGTTCTGGCCTTGTTTCTATGCAGCCATGGTAAAAAAAAAACTTCAAATAAATGTATGCTTTATAGCGGCAGCAACATAATTGCTCACTATAAAATGTGGAAATAAAAATTCAACTCTTGAGAACATTTATTGTGTGGTTGAAAATAAAAATTCTTACAAAATCCTTATTGAGACGTGTACTGGTACCCCTGCTGTCAATTAGTTCAACCTGCTTCAGCCAACATGACAGTTTTCTTCTCCCTGATGGTCTTTTGTTGGTTTCTGTTCAGCCAAAAGGTGATCTGTAGGATTTTAGAGCTGAGGACCGATATGGTCATTGAAGGAGGTTAATTCTGTATCTAAACCACTGGTATTAAACTGGCCACATGTTTTGGATCATTATGGTGGATCCTCTGGCAGTGAACTACAGTTGGTGGTATCTGGGTTCTCTAGGGATATTTCTATTGAAAATCTCCTGGTTGAGTTGATGACACCATGCAGTCTTTCAGGGTCTTTCATAAACTGGCCCACAGGATCATATACTTAAGTAGCCATGAAGTGCTTTACCACATCAGTTTCATGTTTACTCAGTCAGATCTGTTTCCCTGTTATGAAATTCTTCCTTTGCTTTATGCTCCTAATGCCAATATACAGAATTAATACAGGGTAGGCTTGTCACGATAATCAATAAATCAATTATCGCATGACAATTTATCATGCGATAACTGATAAATTATTGCAAAAAGGGGGGGGGGGGGCTTAACCACCAGGCTTATAATACGGTGCTTGTGTCAGGTAGGCACATGCTCAAAGTTAAAATGAGAGCCAGAGAAACACTAGTTTGAACTTTAAATTGGTGTTAAAGCTGAATACGACCGCTGCAGGGTGGAAGTTTTTTTGTATTTAAACCAAATGACGCCACCCGTTTAATTTGTTTGAGCTGGCAGGTCGAGAGGATATACTTGTTGTTATGCCATTATTATATTGGGTTGAAAAAAGGTCTCTAAGTGACATGATTTATCGCAATAACTTTCTAGAAAAATTATCGTCCAGTAAAATTAGTTGTTGTGACAGGCCTAATACAGGGTGTGTTTTAAACAGTTTTGGTTTTACATAATGGCGATTAGACACTCGCACAGCATGATGCTGCCACCGCCATGCTTAATGGGCTGGGACAACAGTGGCGCAGGAGAAAGTTCTGTGTGTAACCTGTTGGTTGCCAGTTTCATGTCCGTGGAAAAAAAGCAAAATAATGCTCTTTGACAGGAAATTTGATTTGTCTTTCCTTCAAATTTAAAATTCTAATTAGTCTTGATTAGAAAATTGCATCAGATGTCGAAACACTCCACTCTTGTCCTTCACCCTCTCTGTTTCAGATGAGAACCAATAATGTTTGACTCCATTTCTTTTAAAGGGAATGACTCTGGACTGTGTTGAGATCTCTCTGGCCCGGGTGTTTGAGAGTGGCCAGGCCTACGTGGCGCTGTCCCGAGCCCGGAGCCTGGAGGGTCTGAGGGTCATGGACTTTGACCCCCACGTTGTCCGGGCAGATCCAGACGTTCTCCTCTACTATAAGAAGCTGAGGAAGGAGAAGCTGCTCATGCAGGTGAGAGCTTCAGCATACCAGGAGGACAAGCTGATCTTCAGTCAGGTTATCTGAACAGGCTGTGGCTCAAATCTCAGGTTGATTAACAACAACCAGTGGTGCTTTAACACGTAGATTTAAATGATTAAATCCTGAACTGATGTGTTGAGTCTTGTCTAGAAGAACATTTCATGTTGTCACCAGATGTACAGAAAGTGAGACTTTTTAGAGGAATCTGTCCTAAGAATTGATTCAGTAGATTAAACACCGTTTCTCCTGCAGGCCTCCATGGATGACTTTATCTCCAATAACAAAGAAAATGCCTGAGGAACATCTGAGGAACATCTGCATCTCCTGAACCATCATGCACTGTGTGCACCACTTATTTTGTTACATACCTCACGCTTAACTCACTGGCTGAGTTTGACTGCCACCTGCTGTTCATTACTGCAACCTGTTTTGTCGAGACTTTGCTTTTAATCATGGCATGATTTTTTTTAAATTTATTTATTGTAGTTTGTACTGAAATAAAATTCTAGCCCTATAACTTTAAACTTGTTGTCAGACATGGTTTTATGCTGAAAATGAGGAATAACTGAGCATGCAAATTAAGTCAATAACTGGAAATGACTGGATTTACATCAGCAGCTACTTTGGTTTATTTGGTGACTATTTGACCAGTTTTTGCACTTAAAAAAAGCTTAGAATCTCAACAGGAATAGCACAACACCATCTACATTAGAATGAGCAAATAATGTTTTACATGTACAAGGAATTTGCTTTGGTGATGAGGGGCTACACATAGACCTATAGTTGACTTGGTGATTTTTTACATCCAATTTCAGACTATTTTTTTTTTGGGGGGGGGGGGAGACTTAACATGATCTTTAACTCAGATGCATGCTTACCTACAGAAAATAGAGCTACAGCACCTTTCCAGTGCATCCACTATTTAGTGCTTCATGTTTTCCACATTTAGTTACCCTTTAACCAATGATTATACTTTCCCAAAGCTCTACACACTCTTCATAACTTAATTTTTGCAAATGCATAAAAAATAAATGTAGATGAGTACCAAGTGTTTGCATGAAGCTCAGGTAAATCCTGTTTCCAGGACCAAACTTGACGTTTCTGCAGCTTTAGCTGGAGTGGACAATGTGGATTCAGTCTGCCTGAACACATCCTGGCTCATCAACTGAGGCTACGCCTAGTTCTTGTAAATTCTATTGACTTACAGAAAATTAAAACTCATATTTTTAATCTTGTAGAACATTTTAGTACTTCATTTCTTTTCACTCAATACTTGGTTGGGGCTCCTTTAGCATGACTTCCTGCATCAATGCAGCGTGGCATGGAGCCTGTGGTTCTGCTGAGGTGTTCAGGAAGCCCAGGCTGCTTTGGTAGCGGCCTCCAGGTCATCTGCCTTGTTGGATCCAGAGTCTCCTGCCTCTTGAAAATACTGTATAGCTTTCAGGGGGTTCAGGTTAGACCAATCAGTAACACCATGGTCATTGGAGCAGCTTCTGGTACCTTTGTCAGTGTGGGCTGGTACCAAGTCCTGCTAGAAAATCAAATCAGCATCTCTATCAGCAGAGAGGAGCGTGAAGTGCTCTAAAAGGTTCTGGTAGATGACTGAACTTCAGGAAGCCCAGTGGACCAGAACCAGCAGATACCATGGTGCCCCAAACCACCACTGACTGCAAACTTCACTCTGGACTTAAAGCAACGTGGTTCTGTGCCTCTCCACTCTTCCTCCAGACTCTGGGATCTTGGATTTGCAAATGAAATACAAAAATTTCCTCTGAAAAGAGGACATTGAACCAATGGACAGTCCAGTTATTTTTTCCTGCCCATGTGCAGGACTCAGCTCTTGATTTACTGACTCCATTTTCCATCCAACCTGATGGTACTTATGAGGTTTTACTAAAAGGAATCAGCCAAACTGCCCAAAGACAGATGTGCCAAGTTAGTTTATTTCTAATCTAGTTGCACAAAAACAACTCTTCACATTGTCATTATTGGTGTTTAGGGGAAAAATGTAAATCCTCTTGGAATAAGACATGCACGGTTTATCCTTTACATAAACCCTCAAATTGGACTGAAGGGCAGGGATCTAGCAGTTCAACAAAAACCATAAATCAAATATCCAAACTGTTTAAATGCCAGCAGCACGGTGAGGAAATACACTTTCAGACAGACCAGGAACCCAGGAGTAAGAGAAAATATTTATTTCTAAGTTGGAACAGTGAATCCAAGGCCAAACCTGAGGTAAACATTTCTTTCCTGGAACGCCATGTTATCAGAGCCCATTAACTCGTTGCACAAATTTCTAAATCCGCTGCACCAGGGACGGGTAACAGCAGAGCTGGTGAATAGCAATGTTTGTAAGTGCACATGAATACCGAGGACATGCATCCAGTCCGTCGTGATTAAGGGAAGCAGGCAACACAGCGTCTGCTTATCGATGATTGTAGTTAAATAGGATCCTACAGCTGCACTGGGAGAGGACGTGGGTGGGCACTGGGCAGGTCATTTCACGTTATGAAACAGCTTGTGTGCGACCTGAAAACAGAGAAACACAATTAGCACCTTATATGAAGCAAAAAGAGTGCTACACAGCAGCTTCAACATCTGCAGCACATGCAGGTGAAGATGTCTGCATCAGAGATGGAGGAGTGGCTTGTAGCGGTAAATTCAGCTTCTGTCTGATATATGAACCAATAGAGGCAGGTTTAGAACAGGGAGGAGTTTTCACTCAGCAATAAACCCAATTTTAGAACATTTTCAAAGGCCAAAATAATCTAAAGCAGTGGTCCCTGGGGAGGGGGGCATGACTGAAACACAGAAAAACATCACTCTGGGTTAAAAGCCAAAGAGAAAAAGTGTTTTCAGACGAGTTTTAAAGGGTTCTAAGTATTTCAGCTGTTCCTAAGATTGCGCTCTTCTGGACTGATCCGTAAGGATAAAACATCTTAGATAAAACATGTTTGCTTGTGCAGCGTGTGGCGTCCGGTCAGACGGCGAGCTCAACACACCAACAGGTTTCACTCAGGATCGTTCACATGTCAGACGGGAAATCTTGTAAAATCCTCTCAAGATCAAACGTGAGTAAAATAAACATGGACGAACAGGAAGAATAATGCTGATAGTTTGTGGACTGATTTTAATGGATAAAAAAAAAACCTAAAGAGAAAAGGTGTTGGTTGAAGAGGCAGGCGGCCTCTACGCTTGCTGCACTATGAAATGGAGGAGAGTTAAGGTTTTCTCTCCCAGGTTTCCCTCACCTCGCTTTCTGATTGGCTACACGTCACATTCAACAGGCTGCCTGCTAGTTTGTCCTCGGGGGACACCATACACCCTAAGATATCAGGCCAAGACAACCCAACATGTTGATTATCCCTGATTTGAGGACGGAGCGGTCCGGACGATCCACGGCGCGGACCCCATCGCTCTTAACACACCACACAGGGCAGGATAATCTCTTAAGATTATTTTAAGAGACAGAGATAATCGACTCCTTTCAGAAGGGGAAGATCTTGGTGAAAATCGGACTAAAAATCCTGCTGTGTGAACCAGTCGTCACAACCTCCCGTTATCACACCAGACATTTGACTAACAAAAGACAATTCCACCACAACACCCTCCGGTCTGTTCTTAATCTTTTTTAATTAATGGGAGGGTCTACACAACCCTAAATGTGAAATTTCAGATTTTGGTTTCAAACTAATTTAAGTATATTCTAGCATCTAGAGAAAAAACTAAATAAAGAGAACTTAATATTCACAAAAAGTCAACATAAATGGCCACGACAGTCTTATTTTGGAAAGATTAGCTGCCCGTATGTTTCTAGGCTGCTATATTTTCAACATCTTGTTTTAATCACATTTATTTGTGTAGATAACGTGGCTGTCAGAATTTAATTCTAACCATAATTCCGCAGTAACTCAACCCTGTTCTTTAACACTCAATTCAAAGTTCTTTTATTTGAACTAAAAGGTGAAATAGAAAGAATAGTCCTGTGGACTAAACTACGATCAGTTTGAGTGCATTCCTGATTGTCCTGTGGTTTATACTTACACAATGGTCGCGTGCGTGCAGGAAGTCAAAGAGCTCCTCTGTGCACTCCTCCTCAGTGTTGGACCTGGAACTGACTCTGGCCTCACAGATCTCCAGACGCTCCTTGAGGTGCACACAATGTTCGGTCTGCTCACATTTGGCTCGTAATGTTTCCAAGGGGTCCTGAAAGGCACGTGAAATGGAGTTGGAGTACGGTTGGAAGACGTAGATAGGAATCCTAAATTCTTTGTGCTTTCTATGCTCCGTGGCAAAACCAGTGAAGCACGGAGCGTTAACCCCAACCCAGAAACGTTTAATAGAGCTTTGTGTTGAGTTGGCATGAGGTTATGGGTAACTGCACAACAGGACCACCACCTAACACTGTGAAATGACGTGTGTGCGGCTACCTTCACATCCCATTTGGTCCCAACTTTGGGCCTAGGCCTGTCACAATAACAAATTGGCTAGATGATAAATTGTTCAAAATATTATCGTGATAAACCATAATGTTCTCATCGTCAACAAAGCCCACCTGCTTACAGGTGCCACGGCGGCGATGTAGATCAGTGTATCCACGTCCCCCGTCAGTGGTCATAATGTTATGTTTAGATACGTTGTCAGAAATCTATGGTTTGGCAAAGTATTGAATGTTGTGAAGCTTATGGGATGAAGCTCTTAGGATCTATTTTGTGGTAGATGGGCTCAGGTTGCTATGATGACATCAAACACTGTCATGTGTACAGTACGAATTGTTTATATATTGGGAATTATGCCAAGGTTCTAGAAAACACGGATGTACTAAAATAAAAAGAGAACAAAAAAAATCTCAGGCTCAAGTATATATTGAAAGCAAACGTGGGTGGGGGAAAAACGCTAAAGCTCCCATCAGCATCGTGTTTCTGTCCCTGTTCTACAGCTGTTTGCTGCAACATCTGGACATTTTATTCCCCCTCCAACAGTGTCCGTCTTCTTCTAGGGCTTATGGCCACTTACCACCATGTCTTCCTCTTCTTCTTCCTCCTCTTCCTCCTCCTCTGCAGGAGCATCCTCCTCCTGATCGGCGGCAAGAAGAACAACTCCAGTTAGTTTAAAATAAGATAAACCCCAATCCAAGAACTCAGGGTGAAGTAACGCGGAGGTCTAAAAAAAAAAGATCCTTGGTGGCTATCTTCTATCATTTGCTCTTTCTACAACAGAATAAAGCGAAATAAAAACCAGACAAAATCGCAGGTATCGTTATTCTAGGTATAGTTATGTTACAGTTTCGTCGTGTTTAAAGGCTGACCCTTCGCTCCTATGGTCCACCACAGAATAAGCAGCTATTAGGTAACACGACCTGCTAGTGCTACGCTACTTCCATATGACTTCTGCCCACAGATGTTTTGATATTTTCTCTACCTCTTCGTCGGGGTCTCCGTACGTGAGCATTTTCCTCTCGAAAACCATCTCTGCTCGTTTGAAACCAGCCACCGGGTCAGCTAGCCGAAGCCAAGGTGTGCGCTAATGTCCCTGCTCGAGGACGCGAGGTCGGTCACTCACCGGGAAACGACTAGAACGCGTTTTCCGGTTGGAGTTTCCTATTGGCTCAAATGTTTCATCGACGTTTACTTTGTCCAATCAGACGCAGAGTTGTTTTGCGTAAGACCCAGCCGAATGAAAATGTGCGCGCGGAACCGTTTTGCGGCGGATGCGGAAGAAAAGTCGGACGGAAAACGTTGTTGCACGGCGTGATGGCGCTGTTCCTCGAGACCTCCAGAGTGTTAGTGAGGAGTGTTAAAGACCTGAGACCCCTGACGGCAAAACGACACCGAGTGAAAGGGAAATGGGTAGGTAGCAGACACATGACAGAGCTTTTAATGCTCGCTTTGTGAGAAAACCGGTGTTTTAATTTCATGGGGCGCGAGTCCTTGGGTCCGCACCATTTAACACCCGGCGAAGCGTGGACCGGGCAGACGGAGTTTGTACAGTGGGACGCACCATGTTCAGATGCACCGGTGTGAGCGGCGGAAAATCATCTCACATTTGACTGGCATTACAAAAACAGCTATTAGGGGAGACGGAAAAAAGTCTCTAATATGAATAAAGTCAGTGAATATTCAAAATGTGTGTGCAAAATATCAGGTGATTTCTCTTTTTTCAATTTTGCCATCTGCGGGTAGGGTCAGCATAAGACCATCTTATAAGAACATCAGCAGAATACATCTTACTGATGCCTACATGTTTAAAAGAAATAAGTGAAAAAGTATTTTTTTCAACACAGACTCCTCTCCTGACTGTTGTGATAGAGCCAGTTCAATTAGTCTCAGAATAATTGAAAACACACAATACAGGCTTTATATTTCTGTAACATTTTCTTTTCTTTATCTTAATTAGGAAGTCACATTAGAGTCAAACAGATCAGTAAGTTGGGTTGTGATGTAAAGTTAAGGATTGTTACAAAGCTTTGAATCTTCTTTGCTCTCCGACAGGCTGCCACACTCCCCAAACACCCTCCCACCAGGCTGGCTCTGCAGCATTTTGATGCCACCTACGGCGCCCAGCTGGGGCCGCTGTGGCCCTCAGTCCGGGTGGCCCTGCTGTCAGAAAGAAAGTACGGCGCCCTGTTCAATAATTTCTCCCATAACCCACATCTGGAAGAACTCGTAGCTCAGGGATGCAGAGACTTTATTAGCGATGGAGCGGGTAAGTGTGCGTTTATATCCAGCGGTCCCAGTGACACCGGACAAGGAGTCTTTAAAACATAAAGAAATGATTTCATTTTAGATAAAAGCCTCATCTTAGCTCTCCAAATGAATCTCAAAATGTTTCAGGCTCAGAACCCAACATCTGTGTCCCTGCGGACGCTGTTGGTGGCTCCAGTCTAAGGCTAACTGCGCATTCTTCGTCTTTCCTGCAGCCGAGGCGTCCTCCCAGCCCGACTCCAGCGGCGTGTCCACGGCGACTGCTGGTGTTGGTAGTCAGCAGCAGCCTCCTCCACGGCTCAGTCCTAACATAAAGTGCTTCGTTTTTCCAAGAGGAGACGTCACGCGGTTCAAGCCTGCGAGGTGAGCGGAGGTCTGGAACCAAAATCATGGGTTATCAGTGTTCCAGTAAAGCGTTGTTTGAATCCTCGCTCTCTCCTGTCTCCTGAAGACCCGACAAGTTTGGCCTGTTGACTTACTACCTGATGGACGCAGCGTCAGTATTGCCTTGTCTTGCGCTGGACGTTCAGAAGAGTCACGCGGTTCTTGATCTCTGCGCTGCCCCCGGCGGGAAGAGCCTGGCTTTACTCCAGACTCAGTCAGTCAGTGAGTGGGCTCCTCCTAACGGATCCGTCCTGCCGGTTCGTCCCCCAGCTCCTCTGCTAACTCCCCGTCGTGTCGCTTCAATGTCGCAGGGTTTCTGTGCCTCAATGACTCGTCGGCGTCCCGAACGTCTCGATTGAAGAGGGTTCTGCACGGCTACGTTCCCAAAGAGCTTCTGACCGACGACCAGCTGCGCGTCACCTCGTTGGACGGCACCATGTGGGGGGAGGTGGAAAGGAACTCTTTCGACAGAGTAAGCTGATGTCACACAATCGTGTTCATCCGGTGGCACCAATCCCTAATAAGGGCTTCACTACGCTTTTGTTTCTGTGTTCAGGTACTTGTTGACGTTCCCTGCACCACAGACAGACATTCCCTCATGGAGGACGACAACAACATATTCAGCCGGAGCCGGGTCGGGGAAAGGCGGAGCCTACCGCAGCTGCAGGTGGAGCTTCTGCTGTAAGAGTGCCGGCAGCACCAAACCAGACCACACACTGGACACAGCCACTGATGATTAAATCCTAAATATACGATTATAATGTCACATGTGTTAAGGTTCCTTAAAGGTACAGTGGGCCGTTTTTCTGACACGTAGATAAGAAATGCCAAAGTCCCTCATTGAATAACTGCACATGTTCAAAACCTTCTTACCTGCTCTTCCTCTCCTCTGGGGGATCGTGTGAAAAAATCCAAAATCCAATCTGGTCTTCACTGCAAAAACAGAACTAAAAATAAGTAATATTTTCTTTAAATGAGTGTTTTGGTCCTTGATTTGAGCAGGTAAATAAGATGATTTGCCAATGGAATAAGATTTTTGCACTTAAAATAGGAACAAGTCATCTCCATCATCTTATTTCAAGTGCAGGATGTCTAATTATCTTATTTTAGGGGTAAAGATACTCATTCCATTGGGAGATAATCTTATCTACTGGCTCAAATCAAGGACGAATACACTAACTTTAAGAACATTTTATTTGTTTTTAGATCCGTTTTTGCAATGTTGTTTCTTTCTTCTGAGGCCTTCTTCTTCTTCTTCTTCCAGCACTTTGAATCGTCCGGTTACTGAAAAGTGCTTTATAAATAAACTGGCCTTGCCTCTTCTTCTCATAAACTTATAAGACGGCTTGATTCTTGCAACTCTCAGCCGTTTTCAAACAGCGAGAGCAGCGGAGCTACAAAGAACGGCTAACACCGAGGCTCACAGGATACATAAACACTAGAAGTGCACAGCCAGAGGAAACTAACAAGGAACGAGCGCACGTTGGCGTTAGGTGAGCACGTCACAATGACTGGCAGATGAACCCCATCCCAGTCCCCTATAACACTATGAATGTAGTCAATCATATGTTATCCCAGCTAGCTTCAGATACTAATCATCAGGAATGCTTCGCCAGCGGTCTTGAAGCAGTTTCTAGCTGGATTTGTCCATAAATAATGATCAAATTTACTTTAAACATACAGTCATGAAAAGATATGTCTGCATCGCTGGTAAAAATGTTTAAAAAGCCTAAAATAAATTAATCTGTATTCCAGTAGCATAATATTACAGTGAAAGATTTAGTGAAATTCAACCTAATTTGAGTAGGTTAGGACAAGAAGAAGAAATCTGCAGTGGCATGGAATCGCTACACCTAGAACTCCTTTTAAAATAAAGGCTGTGGAGGCATTTTTTATTTATATGGAAAGAAAGGATGAAAATGTGGGAAAGAACCTCCTGCCCACTGGTGGGTATGGTGGAGGATCTGTGACGCTGTGGGACAGATTTGCTTCTAAAGCTGTTGGGAACCTTGTCAGAGTGCATGACGTCATGAACTCTTTGAACTACCAAGACATTAAAATAGTCCGATGAACTCTACCAGTGAACAGAAAATGGCTGATCACGGGGCTTTTCAGCAGGACATCAATCATTGGCTCCATGTGATTTTACTTCATACTAACTCTGTTCTAATAAAAAGCTGCTGCCACAGGGTAGAGCAAGCACCCATGCCTCTGACCACCTCACATAAGGCACATGTCAACTGATGAAACTTATTTATGAGGGGGAGGACTCCATAAATTTTTCTCTCCCTCTTTCTCTTAAACCCAAATTCATGCCTTTGTTGTGTTTACCTGTAGTCTGAATTATAACAGTGTAGATTTTAGGATCATCTGGCTGCAACAAAGCAAGGAAACAGTTTGTAAAGAGGACCAGGGCTAAGATGATCTGCCGCCATCCTTCTAAACCAGCTTGTCATGGAAACCCAATGACCTGATTGATATTTCAGGTTAAGAAGCTGGAAGAGAAAAATTGGTCTCCAGAGATAGATCCTGCTGGTGTTCACATGCTGCAGTCACTGACAATGATCGTCTGAATACTGGCCGTTCACCCCGCCATGCAGGCTCCCGCACAACCGCCCACAGTCCCGTTTATTTTTTTAGCCTGGCATGATGATGATGATGATGATGATGATGATGATGATGATGATGATATTTAATAATAATGATGATAATAATAATAATAATAATAATAATAATAATCAGGTAACCTCAGTTATGTGTGTCAAAAAACAAAAAAGTTCACTAATCCAGACAGGCTCCAATTTATGAGTAGACCAAAAGCAATATTGAAAAAATGTCTCTTAGTTGATTTGAAGTAAAGTCAAACAACTTGGAGGCAGTCTTCTTTCTTCCCTTTCCACAGGATTTTCACCAGTACCACATGGAGGTAGACCCACAGCATGATACTACCACCAGGATTTAACACTGATGGACCGTTAAGGGTTTTAAAGCCTTGCATTGACTCAAACGTTCTTCTCATCAATCTTTGTCTCATCTGGCCACCAAACATCTCTCCAGAAGATATTTGACTTGTCCAAGCGAGCAGCTTGAATGCGTTGATTGTCAGAGTAGCAGCTTCTTTCTTGGTCTTCTCACATAGTACAACCAGCTGTTATTACTTTTTCACTCTGAGCCAGGTTGGTCTGAAACATTTAAATAGGGCAAACAGCAAAAACAGAAGAAGTCAGTAAAGAGGCGGATCCACAGCAATGAATTCAAAGCACTGATGGTGTTTAAAGTGTTTACCATGTTTAGTAATATGGGGAAATGCCTGAATAGATACCAAACCTATCCATAAACTGTGGTCGATCAGTACTGGTCATACCCAACAGACGGAGGGCGTAGAGTTAATGTGTTCATTCATGCATTTCCCATCAGCCCTGTCAGCTAATTGTAACCAAAGTGCCCATCTCCTGTGTAGAGCGGGAATCCTCGCTGCTTGTCCTGGAGGGGAGATCGTGTATTCCACCTGCACCCTCTCTCTCAACCAGAACCTGGGTGTGGTTGAACAAGCTATTCAGCTAGCTGAGGAGAACCACGGCATCCAGCTTCAGGTCAGCGCAACAATCAGACGCCTTCATGTAGATGGAAGCAGAGGACGTTGTGGAAGATGGACTAACTCATTACCCCAAACGTTAATGCAGTTTGTTAATGTTAATGTTTGCTTTCTTCCTTTTCTCCTATATCATGATGCAGGTTGTCAGTCTCCAACCTCTGGTGCAGATGTTTGGCAACACTTTTCACTTTGCTCCTGACCTCCACCTGGGTGAGATGGTCATCCCGCACTTAGCTGCTAACTTTGGACCCATTTACCTGTGCAAGCTGAGGAGAGTCACGTAAACTGTGCTTTGTGGGAATGAAATGCAAAACAGACAATTCCACATGTTCCTGGTGTGCACCGGGAAGACAGTCATTGGCAGACCTGGTGGATAGCATCTGCAGTGCTCTTTTTCTCCTGTAGAGGTCCACAGTGACTAAGGCACACGGTGTCTTCTTTATTCTGTGGCCACCAGAGGGCGCTAATGTGTGCATCTGGGTTAGAAGATCTCAGGACGCCTGTCCTCCTGGACTGTCAGGAAACACATTTGCATCAGCGTCTGACTCCTCAGCGAAGACACTTCTGTCCTCTGGTTATTCGTCAGGAATGATGGCTTTGCCTCATAATGCTGCATGTTTCTCCATGGAAGGAGAAGATAATGAAAAGGCAGGCGAACTTATTTGACCATTTAGCTTCTCACATCTGAATCTGCGCAACTTCCATTACTCCAGCCAGGCTGATTCCATTTTGCATCAGCATCAGTCAGAGGTGAAGCGCTTCCTCTCATCACTGCCTAATGTGAGCGTGCAGGGGCCTCTGCTGCCATCAAACCGCCGATGACCCTGGGTGCTGTCCTGGCCAGGCAATGTAGCGTGAAAAAGGTGCGCGTGTCTGTGTGTGAGAGAATATACATCTAATACTGTATATTTGTGTGTCAGATGAATCCACATCCCATTGTCGTTAAGCTGCTCCGCATGCAGGGACGGGTGGCAGCCATGCGGCTCCCAGATGAACATTAAAGAGGCAGCAGAGAGCTAAAATGGGACAGCTCGCCCTCTCTTGCCCCGCCGCTTTTTTATTCCACAGATGAGTGCAGATAATTTTCTGTGCGATTGTGAGTGATTACTGTATTACTGTGGCAAAAGGGGGATGTACCGGGGAATGCAGAGGGAATTAATGACACATAAAAACTATTTTTGTACCGACTGCGTTCGTCCCCAGGCCCTTGGATGGCTCCTCGCACATCTTGTGATTACCTAAACGTATTGTAAATATGTGTTTCCGATGGGCTCCTCCATAAATTTACATGTTTTAGCACTCAGGAGATGGCAGACTGTTAGAGATGAGTTACTCTCTATTCTGGCTGTCTGAAGACTCGTCTGGCTGCCTGCTTTATTATTGAATTAACCAATGAAGCGCTGTGCATTTGTGTCCATGTGTGTAAGCCTGTGTTAGCGAGACATGCTGTGTATTAAAAAGATGAATATTATGGATTTAACTGCGCAGCCTTGCTTCTGTTATGTTTTCAAATACGATGCTCTCAATAAACATGTAAAACACCCTGATAGTCTGTTTTCATGGAAACAGGCATGGTATGACAGATCTACAGCCAAGTTATGGCACATTATGACTTAACTTTAGAACGGTAAAGCTGAGCTCCCAGGGTGGTCTGCTAAGCAGTTTAATGATTTCAATCATTCAGCAGGATCAGAAAGGTACTGGAACACGTGTCTGGAGTTTGTGCATTCAAGGCAGCGCAGTGTTGCTGCTTGAAGCTCGAAGGTTAAGTATTGGCAGCTGGAGAGAAGATTTCCGCTGTTGGGGGTTAACGGTTTCACACGCTGAGCCCAGCAGGATGAACAGTCATGGCAAACTAAACTGCAAGAACGCCGTGTCTGTTTACCGAGCGAAAAACCAAGGCAGAATGGAGAGAAGTTCATCCTCCCTGGTCTCATGGAATTTAACATGAACTGCACACACCTGGTTAAGGGGGAGCGGTGGCCTAGCTGTTAAAAAGCTGGACGGTTCAAACCCCTTAAACCGTCACTCTGGGTCCCTGAGCAAGACCCTCATCCCCAGAATGCTCCCTGGGCGCTGCACAGTGGCAGCCCACTGCTCCGTAAGGGATGGGGTAAGTGCAGAGGAATCTGTTACACTGACAAAGCTAATTATTACAATTATTATTAATGGAGCTAATTAACTAATCATCAGTGGCGTCGCGATTACCTCTACAAAAGCAGGAGTTTTGGCATTTTGCTGCACCTAAGCATGCTGATGTGTGGTAACGCCATGCTAAGGGGGACATGCCATCTGTAATAACCTGGCCAGGGTTGGAAGGTCATGTCTAAAAACAATGAAATCTATGTTTCTACTGTAAGAAATATTCACATGTTGAACTTAAGACAGTTTTCCTAAATTTCTTCTGTCTGTTGTCTTACAGTAGCTGTCCTAGCAAATTTACTCCAAGCTGCATCTGCAGTGTGAACACAGAGTAGTTGCAGAAGTCTCCAGCGTTGTGTCGCAGACTCTGCTGGCCTCAGCATGTTAAAAGTTAAACCCAGAACTGTTAGAAAAACATTAAAACTTATAACTTGTTTAGATGGGCTGCCAAGAGACAGTCCCTTCTCACTAAACAGGATATAGGACCACAGTATAGGTTAGTTAAGGTGCACCTGGAAAATAGACTTGTGTAACATGTTTGTACTAGGGCCATGTTATAAAAATCCATTTTCCCATTCTGAATCGATTCTCATATTAATTCTTGAGGATGGATTCATATAACCAAAGATTGATTGTTAAAAAATGCGTTTTCCACTGTGAATTTAAATGTGTGACTCACACTCCACTAAGGGAAGTGAATTTTTAAAGTCTTATTTTTTAATAATGCACCAGGTTAGGGTCCAGCAGCTGCAGATATCTCAGGCATCCTCTGTTTTCCACCCTGGATCTGTTTGGGCATTCTGCCCCACAGCATGTTTATGAAAGCAACCGTCTCAACATTCACTAAGAGGCTTCCACCATTACCTACAATTACTTTATTAATTTACTGTTGAATGTTATTATACACTCAACAAAAATATAAATGCAACACTTTTGGTTTTTGCTCCCATTTTTCATGAGATGAACTCAAAGATCTAAAACGTTTTCCACATACATAATATCACCATTTCCCTCAAATATTGTTCACAAACCAGTCTAAATCTGTGACAGTGAGCACTTCTCCTCTGCTGAGATAATCCATCCCACCTCACAGGTGTGCCATATCAAGATGCTGATTAGACCCCATGATTAGTGCACAGGGGTGCCTTAGACTGCCTACAATAAAAGGCCACTCTGAAAGGTGCAGTTTTATCACACAGCACAATGCAACAGATGTCGCAAGATTTGAGGGAGCGTGCAATTGATATGCTGACAGCAGGAATGTCAACCAGAGCTGTTGCTCGTGTATTGAATATTCATTTCTCTACCATAAGCCGTCTCCAAAGGCGTTTCAGAGAATTTGGCAGTACATCCAACCAGCCTCACAACCGCAGACCATGTGTAACCACACCAGCCCAGGATCTCCACATCCAGCATGTTCACCTCCAAGATCGTCTGAGACCAGCCACTCTGACAGCTGCTGAAACTGTTGGTTTACATAACCAAAGAATTTCTGCACAAACCGTCTCAGGGAAGCTAATCTGCATGCTCGTCGTCCTCATCGGAGTCTCCACCTGACAGTTCGTCGTTGTAACCGACTTGACTGGGCAAATGCTCACATTCGCTGGCGTCTGGCACGTTGGAAAGGTGTTCACTTCATTGATGACTCCCGGTTTACACTGTTCAGGGCAGATGGCAGACAGCGTGTGTGGCGCTGAAAAGATGCAATCCAATTTAGGATCAGATCGAAGAGAATTAAGTCTAAAGTTTGAGAATCAGAATTGAATCAATTCTTGACATTTGAATCAATACTCAGCCCTAATTGTTGCAAAAGAAACCAAAGTACTGATGTTGGGCCTTAAGTCCCAGCGCCAAGCTGTCGACAGGTACGTCTAAGAAAATCCCACACAATGTTTTCCAGAGTCCCGGGAACTAGAATATTTGGGTATACTGAGGATCATGGTTGACTTAGTGAGTGCAAAGTTCCCGGGTCACTGGCCCAAATCATCAACCCTCCACTACTGTGCCCGACAGCTAAAATGTCCCAGCATGCTGTTAGTGTTTCTCCAAGCATGGAGCTGTGCATGATGAGTAACTGAGAAATAGCAGGACAAATACAGCAATGGTGACAGCAGCTGGAGTCAGGGGCTCCTTCTTGTAAGCCCAAGTCATGTTGTGATATTCCTTTGAGGAAAAAGTGATCTTTCTTCTACAACCTTTCCAAACAACTGAACATAGACCTATCTTTTTCTAACTGTCTTCCTGAACGGTTAGAAGTTATTTAACATGCTGGGCCATCCACGGCTTGACAAATATCTTAAATGTTCACTTGTGAATAATCAGCAGCTTGTCTGGAAAAGGCCAGAAAGGCTGCTTCCATTGTTTTTGCTCTCACTTTTTCTCCATGGCTGTAGGAGTCCCGTTAAGGTTTCCCAATACACACCAACTTGGTATTTATTTTGCTTTATAATGTTTTCTGAGATATCCCATCATGTTTTCTGTCTCCCAGCAGCTTGAAATGCTTCCAATAAGACCCCAAACCTTCAGCTAACTTTAACTGAATTAAACATGATTTAAATGTTTGCTCTTAAGGCCGACCAACAGATTTTACCGTCTCTGGTTCTGAGCAGGCCCACTCAGTGAGTACCACATTAGGTTCAAGCTGCTGGCAGATTAAGAAAAGAGAAAAATGTGGGTTTTCTCCTCTGTAAGAAGATTACCCAGGGAGGGGTGAGATGGCAGTGGGGCCGTTTAAGAGAGAAAGGACAAGGGGAGAATTGAAGATGAAGCGTAACTAAAGGAGGGTGGCCCTGGACACACAGTTTAGCCACCTGTTGTCTGCCTCTTTATATCACTCGTCTTCTTTGTTCACACCTACTTTTTCTGTCTTTTCTAACACGGTGCAGGGTGATGGTGCCTCCCGCGTTAACATTTTCGAGTAAGAAAAAGAGTTTTTCCATCATTATAGCCTTCGCTTCATTTGCATGTGTGTGTGCAGCTGTGAGCCTGATCGTACTCATGCGTCCCTCTCCTTTAAGTTCCTGCTGCTGGTTTCCAGGAGGGCTTTGATGTGTATCTGAGCAATGCACTATTAGACGGATTTCCCCGGGCCTGACAGCTCAGAGAATATGCTGTGAAATGGCAATGCTGCTGGGCTAAAAGAATGCTGGAAACAGGATTAGGATCATATTCTGGCAGACCCTGTCACTTCCTCAATGGGCCGAGGTTTCCAACGCTGGCTCTTTTCCATTCTTGCTCTGGTTTAAACCTCCAGGAGAACTATGGAGAGGAGGGAGAAAAAGCGCTGATTGAATGGTACACTGTGATTTTTGTGTGGGGCTCTTGATCCAAAGGACGTTTGTGTGCCTGGGGATCTGAGAAAGAGAAAGTCAAATGCAGCAAAAGCACAGCAACTGTGCAAAACATTTTAGTTCACTCTGCAAGGCGCACATCTTTTTACATACTTTGCTGTGAAAAAATACCCACACACCTTGAACTTTTTCACTTTTTGCCAAGTTACCATAGCGAATGTTTTGTGCTGCTTGAGATTTAATTTAAGAGAACACAAAAACTTGCATAATTGTGGAGTGGAAGGAAAATGCAAATGTTTTTTCAAGATGTGTTGCTAAATTTGAAGTGTGTGCATTTACATTCAGACCCCCTTATGTTACCCCCAATAAAATCCAGAGCATCCAGCTGATAAGCACAGTTCACCTTTGTGTAATGATCTCAGTATAAATCCATCTGTTTTGTAAAAGCCTCAGAGAACTAGAAAACATCTGACCAAGACAAGGTCAGAATTGACATTATGGAGAAGTTTAAAGCAGGCTTAGGTGAAATATTCCAAGCTTTGAGCATCTTCTGGAGCTCTTTTCACTCCATCGCCTGGAAATGATAAGAGGATGGTACAACTGCAAACCCATCAAGACATGGTGGTCATCCAAATCTGAGAAGATGATCATTAATCAGAGAAGCAGTCAAGAGCCCAACAATGACCTGGAGGAGATGCAGATATCCACAGCTCAGGTTGGTGAATCTCTTCATTGGATAGCTGTTGGTCATGCAGCCCGCAAATCTGGTCTTTATGGAAGAGTAGCCAAATTAAAACCAGAAGAAGTCCTGTTTGCAGTGTACCACAAGCCATGCAGGGTCAAAGAAAATGTGGCGAAAGGTGCTCTGGTCAGATGAGACTAAATACAAACTGTTTGGTCCTGCATGCACCATGCAAAGTATGGAGGAAACGTAACATCACCCTGAATTTACAATCCCCATGTGGGACCATGGTATTGGCAGCGTTTTGCTGTGGGATTCTTTTTTCATTTTACTTATGTCATGATTTGTTGAGATGAACCCGAACACACACACCACACATGGAGCTTAGTTTTGAGAGTTTTATTCAACAGAGATGAGTTGTGGAGAATGAGAACCAGAGTCTGTTACTGGGCTGGAGCAGGTGGTAGATGAGTACAGGAGCCAAAGGACTGGAGAGAGCTGGAGGACCAGAGAACGCTGGAGATCTGCTGGTGCTGTGCTGCAGAGACTTGAAGCCTTTAGAGCAGGTGAGAGAGTTCTTCGAGCGCTGGAGCAGTAGACGGGCCAGCAGCACAGCAGTGACAGAGTTCTTGAGGTACTGGGGCTGCAGAAGAACCAGCAGTGCAGCTGAGAGACTTCTTGGAGGCGCAGACAGGGACAGACATAGGAAAATCCTCTGACCGGCAAATGTAGGGAAATCTCTTACCGGCAGACATAGGAAACTCTGGCTAGCAGACGTGGGAAGCTCTGACTGACAGACATGGGAAAATCTCTGACAGGCAGACGTGGGAAAATCTCTGACTGGCAGGCGAGGGATGGATGAAGACAGACCGGCAGGGAAGAGCTGACTGAGGAGGGTTTAAGTAGTGAGGCTTGCAGGTGGAAACAGTCCAGGATGATTAGTAGCTGAACAGGTGCAGATGATTAGGCAGAGTGGCGTCAGAGCTGGGCGAGAGGAAGAAGGCGCTGGAAAATGCTCAGGGTGCAGCAGGCAACAACTGCACCCTGACCATTTTTTTTTTCATTATTTTTTTGGAGGGACGGGAAGTTGATTGGAAGATGGATGATGCGAAATACAAGATAATCTTGGGGGAAAAAACTGTTAGATAAAATTGAGCTGTGTTCTAATATGCTGCTAATGGGTTACCGCAAGCGAGCTATTTTTAGAAACACAACGTCACGATGACGTCACATCACGTGGTACGCAGTGGGGCAAACTCCGGAAACCCGCCGCTGTTTTGCTGTAAAAGAGACGTGCGTTAGCCTAGGTTTTACTCGGTAAACGACTGCTTTTTCCAAATCTAAGACCATGGTTTTTAAACATTGTTGCTATGGAACGTGCAACAGCGACTCGAGTTACGCTGATCGGCCGCATATGAAGGATGTTTTCTTCAAGACTGCCAAGGAGAAATGTGTGTGCTTGGAACACCGGGGCGGTCGGCCTACACAACAGTTCAACCCGGAAAAAGTTACCAAATTCAAGTACATATGTAGCAAGCATTTTGTTGAAGGAAAGGGCACAACCGAAGAACATCCTGACCCAATTCCAGTGACATCAAGTCAAGGTAAGAGTATTTTGGTGGCCGACATGTTAATAAAGTAGCGCCTGCTACCATGACAGCATATAGGCTATCATGGTAGCAGGCGCTAACATGATAGCTTGCTACCAGGATAGCTTACTCAAAAACATTTCAAATGAGACAAACATTAAACATATACCCATTCCTGGACGGTGATTGCAAACAACAACAAAAAAAAAAAAAACGGCCATGATCGCCGCGCAGGAAAAAAAAACAAAGCTTACCGTTCATCAACTCGGCCAGTTTTCCAATCTTTTTAAGCCCTCGAACCTCAAGCCATCGTTTGAGCTGAAGGTTGGTGTGATCTTCCACAGTGCGACCAGTAAACCGTGTGCCTGGGACATCGTCTTGGGAAAGTTTAACGGCTGTAAAGTCGGTCATATCGCTGTTTCTGTTGCGCTTGTAATAGCTGGGTTATCCGTGCTTTCTCTCCTGTATGCCCTACCTAAGCGGCAAAAGGGGCGTTGCTCTTGAGACGGTGACGTCACGTGCGCGGTACCGCATTAGGGCTGAATGATTTTGGAAAATAATCTCACTGCGATTTTTTATCTTAATATTGTGATTGCGATTTAATGCAATTTTCTGTTTAATTTATCAAGTCTTTTTAAACATATACAAACAACAAATCATCAGTTTCATCGCTGTGCAGATTAGGGGCTAAAAGACCCACTGCGTCTGAACTCAGAGCAGAAATGATTGTGTTCTGCCTGCGATATATTTCTACCAAAATTGCATTTTGATTTGGACTTTTCTCTGCTTTAACCACAAGCAACAAATATGGCCTCTAGAAAAAGATGTTTGTAAACAAGGACTATTTAAAACAAGAACTTTTAATGTTCTTATTAATCAGAATATTATTCAAGACAACAGCTTTTAATTGATTTGGACATCAATCCTTGATGAACATAAAGTGCAACCAACAAACAAATATGTGTATTAAAAAGATTGACCAGTACTTAATGCTGTGGTGAGATTCCTGAAAGTTTCTGGTAAAACACTATGATTATATAAACTCTAAAACAATAAAATTAGATTATCCCACTACTGCAACTGTCTTCCCTTCCATGTGGAGGCAAACCCACTTTAAACATATTACTGACACCTAAAGGATGCGTCTCATTCACTAATTGTTACATAGCCAAAAATTGCAGATCTCTGCGATTTGCAAATTGCGTTTTTTTTAAATTGAGATTATATTGCGATTAATTGTGCAGCCCTACTGCAAAAGCAACCAAGTGTTAAAAGCTCCAGGGGGGGTATAAATACTCACGTAACACACTGCTTTACTTATTATTTAAAACCAGAATAAAAACCAGTTCGGATTCCCTGCATTTTATTTCATTTGAAAACCATGCGTCCACTGGGTTAAAGTAGGTGGAGAAGCATGTGCAACCACACATAGGTGGTGGAGATGTTAGTGGGAGATTCAGAGGCCTCGGTGTTACAGACTGAAGCATCTGATCCACACTGAGGGCTCAGCACACTTGACCCTGCAGCAGTACAATCACGCAATCCCTGTTCAACCCCTGGGGTGTGTGTGTTTGGGGGATGGGTGTTAAGAATAGAGAGAACATTGTTATGTTCTCTGCTCCAGACCCCCATGGGAGAAAATCCTGCCATGTACCTGAACAGATTCCTCCTCTGGATAACAAGGACACACACTTCACATATATATCCACACTGCAGTCCTATCAGTCACACAATCAAGATGCCCTTGGCTGAGGACACACACACACACACACACACACACACACACACACACACACACACTCTTGTGGTGTAATAAAACACAACAAGGTGAGGGTGAGAAGTTACACCAATGTTAATGCTGCTAATCTGCTGAGATCATTATCCTCTTCTATCCGATTTTTTTGGAAAGGCCTCGTTCATAACAGTCGCTAAAAGTAACCCAGCACAACTGCAGAGGTAAATTAGTCATTTACACACATGCTGAGGGGAAAAAATATGTGCTTAAGGCTGATTAAATTACCAGGAAAACAAGGTCCCCCAGCTGCAATAAGGCACTAATATGAAAAGTTTACTGTCACAGGAGCAAGGGCACTGTTTCAGAGGCTGTAAGGTGCAGTTACCATGTGTGTGTGTGTGTGTGTGTGTGTGTGTGTGTGTGTGTGTGTGTGTGTGTGTGTGTGTGTGTGTGTGTGTGTGTGTGTGTGTGTGTGTGTGTGTGTGTGTGTGTGTGTGATGCGGTGGGCGGTGGTCTGTACATTTTGACAAACCGTGCTGTTAAGGATATAATAGCAGCATAATCACCGCCCCAGGCTGTCATTCTTCAGGATAATGGCCTTCCTATTCATTGGGGATGCATTATGTGGTCACAAGTCCCCCCCCCCCCCCCCCCCCCCCCCCTTCCTGTTTTAATTTCCAAATATTTTAAATCTGAATCCTCTTTTTCTGCCTCTTTTGATCACATGCACTGTTGGGCTGGAAATGTCCCTTCTGGAGCAGTATTGTCTCTTTATTGTCTATCTTACAGATTCCCCAACCAAACTTTGTTTTTCCAGCAGATCTCCAGTTTTGTTTTAGTTTGTGTTGACCAGTCGATACTGATTATAGCCAATTAAATTTTCTCTATACTATAGTTAACACTCTTATTAACAGAAATATTGTCAAGCGTTTTTGTCACAAGTGGTCAATGTTTTTTTTAGAGACAAAATGATTGTGCAGTTGACTTTTTTAAATTTTTAAATTCTGAAAATGTTAAATTTCAGATTAGCCTGTTTAGCTGGCAGTTAAGTGAATGTGTTTATTCTCTAGAGAGCACAGACAGTTCAACCCTAAAAGGTAGAAAAAGCTGCCAACATGGAATCCATCAGACTGATCAGACAGACCAGGGTTGACAGCTCAAAGAGATCAAACTGAGCAAATTTGCTGTTCTCTGATGAGCCTTCCTGTTTTACGGTCTTCTTAAGACTGACAGCAAACGCATCTCCATGTAAGATGTCATTCAGTTGGCCTTTATAGTCCTGTGTGCTGATTCTATTCATATACACTGATAATGAATATAGTTCATTTTGTTTTTCCACCTTGGATAGAGTAAAATCATCCATACTAAAGAGTGTGGTTGTCAGTAAGACCTGTTGGTTCTTAGCTATGGTGTGTTCACTGAGTTAAAAAAAAAAAAAAGATTTTTGAATTTTCTGCTGCCCAGGCATCTGCCAGGGTAAATCAAGCTAAAAAATCTCTAAAAATTTCTCTGTGGATCTCTAATATTTCTCACCTTTGTCTTTTTCCTTTACTGTCTTAATGCTTGAATGTATTATTTAGGAAACTTAACAACACTAAGATAGATTGTAATTTTTTACTGCTGCACTTCTAAAGTTAGAAACAGCCCAATATCAAAGGGCCACACGACTGAGTTTTAAATTCAGCTGCATTTCTAAAATGCTGCTTCTGGTTGGCTGTTGTCAGACTGCAGCTGGAACCACCAAGCCCATGTAGAGGCAAAACAACCTCGCTTCATACAGACCTCCAAGCAAAGCTTTTATTTGCAGTTACTTTACAACAACACTAGTTCAAGTCTACATTATCGGGAGAAGCAAGGGAGACATCTTTACAGATGATGCTGTCGCTCTCTTCTCCGCCATCAGAAATCTACTCATCACTTCAACCAACAAGATTGACAGAAACAGTCAGGAGAACGGCATTAAAAACAACCAGAGAACCCAGAGTCAAAACGGGGTACACAAGGGGGCACGGGTTTTTTCTTCAGTGAAACATGATATATACCTATATGTGTTTGTTCATCTGCTTCCTTCATTCCCAGAAGCAAAGGTTTGTATAATCATCATTTAAAAGCTCAGCAAACATTACCTTAAAAAGTGGCAGCTAAAGTCCACCGTCAATTATACATCATGATAGGGAGCTTTACATTACCTTACAAGTAAACATTAATATATAGACTTTTTATGTATATCATATTTAAAAAATAATGTGCTTTTTTTTATTACATTTGAACACAAAATCTTGCAGTACACGTGAACAGAAGATGGAAGAAAGGTGGGAGCCTCCTATTCAAGTGCTACCAGTGCGCGGGACTCTCCGGGAGATGCAGCTTCAACACAAGGTGAAGCGGGGAGGAGTTTTGTCTTCATTTGCACGGGGTATTGCTGAAGTGATGGCAAAAAGACCTCTGAGGTTTCCAGAATGCAGGTTGTTTAAAATGGTGTGCATGCTCATGATGGCATTTGCCGCAGCTCCCTCAGCCCTGGGCCAAGTGTAATTAAAAGCTCTTAAAATGTACTCACTGAAATCATTTTCTCATTATCAAGCCGGCCTCTGCAGGAAGCTGCACATCGGCGCCCATTTAACTGGGAAATGAGTCGCTTTGAATGATGTTGCTGAGCGCAGCAGAGCCTGGGTTTATGTTTATTATTGTGTTATGCTGCACAACACAACTTTCTCAAAGTTGCTCTGGCGATTTGTGAGTCCCTCCAAAGTGCCTCATTTATTCACAGTATTCTTGTAAACATCATCTGCATTGTCACAGAAACTGAGCGCATTCATCATCCGCTGCTCACATCATTTGGGCTCTGATGGGCTTTTGAATCGTTCAGGATGTTCACATTTCCACTGACCACGCCGTATGTCAGTGAGAAAGGTGTTTATTGTCATCTGAGCCCTGACAACCTCTTTGACCGTTGCCCCCTAGTGCAGCGTGTTCAGTAATATAAAGGTTGTTGTATTATTATTATTCGTTTTACAGAAGGATTTACTGTACTTGACTGTAAGCTGCACTGTGACCTGTGAGGAGTTGAACAGCCCATCAAAAAGTTCTGTTAAAAGGTTAGAAGCAGTTAATATCTCACCTGTAGTAGGAAACCCTCTTGGCAACGTTCAATCTGTCCCTATTTGAAGGGCCTTGAGGTGACATTTATTGTGAATTTATGCTACATTATTAAACCAAATTAAACTGAACCTATTGCAGAAATCCAGATTAGCTGGTAGAGGAGGCTGAAGTCAACGGCTAGTCTGGCGGGAGCCAAGATCAAGGCGGACCTCTGCAGTCTGAAGACACGTCACAGAGGTTTATACCAATGCTTTTCTTTTCCTTTAAAAAAGCAAAAACTGTAACAAATTAGAGGTAGTAGTGTTCAGTGGGACTTCTGTGTTTCATGAAGTCTGTGAAACACATTCTGCAATGAAAGCTTTCCATCTAGATATCAAGCTCTGGTTCAAAGGAACAAAAAATTATCATCCTTTTTAGTATAATTGTTTAAGTATTATTTTATAAACAAAATGGAGTCAGCATCTTTTAACGTGCATATATTTATTGAAACGCAACACAATTCCTGGGGCAAAGAAAGAATGGATTCACTTTTTAGTTTAGGATTATCTTTTTTTCTTGTGAACACGGTTGTTTTAACCTTGGAGACTATTTAGGCTGTAAGAGGAGGCAGGAGGCGGTGTGCCACCAATGATGCTCCTGTGAGAAACATGCAACGAGAAACAATTCTGGTCAAAGTCATCAAGGGAAAGCAGTGTTAAAAGCTAACATTTTATTTCTGTAATGAAAGCGAACGCTGTTTTATGGATTTTATAAGTTCTGTCTTTATTTTCTGTTGGGTAGGTATTTCTAAGCAGAGACGGTTACTTCTTCAATTTTTTTTCAATTTTTATTTTATTTATATAGCGCCAAATCATGAAACATGTCATCTCAAGGCACTTTACAAAGTCAAGTTCAATCATATTATACAGATTGGGTCAGATTATAGAGATACTTCTTCTGTTCTCAGTCTCACAGGATGATCACTGGTCGCACACCACTTCCTATTTCCACTTCCCATGTAAATAATTGTTGTTTTCTGTATAAATAGCCGCCTGATGTGAATGTGACAATAGTTTAAGTGTTCATAAATTAGGGTTTACTTAAACAGCTTTGTGACAGGGGCTATTTTAAGATACTAGAAATCTGCTTTGGTCCCCCTCGGGCTAGCTGTTAGCCCCAGCCTCTGGGACCCACTAATCTGGATTTATACTAAATGAAGACGCCAAGAGAGAAGAGATGCCCTGAAAAGGTTGTTCCTAGCTGACAGGGATTTCTGGTTTGCTTTCAGGTCCTAATTGTGATTTTGACTGATTACATTTTTTCTTTAAGCCTATTTTTAAATAGTGCTGCAGAGTACATGTTGTGAATTAATGCTTTCAAAAATCAAAAAAGACCCTTGGGACTCCTTACTTTTCATGTGATATATATATATTACCTGCTTAGATTATTTTAACAGAACCTTGATTCAAACATCCTGAAACCTCTCTAAGTGTGATATATCTAGGTCCAAACCCTCTTGGCAGGCGTTGTCCTGTTCACATCTGTCCTACATCTGTTCATCCCTGGGTGCTGGAAAATCATGACCATCACAAAGACATATAGCATGATGTAAAGGTGTCGTGAAGGTTGAGGCTCCCTCCCTATATACACTGTCCTCCACAGTCTCAGTTAGACAGCGTGTCTAGTCCCAGCGAGGCAGCGTGCTGCTTGGCTCTCAGACGCAGGTTCTCGATGCTGGTGGTTTTGCTGTTGTGGCTGCTGAGTCCCCCTGCAGTGGAGGCCTGCAGCAGCGGGCTGTTCCACACCTGCTGGGCATGATGGGACAGGGACTGGTAGTAGGACTGGCAGGGCAGGGAGCCCAGCGGTGCAGGGGGCATGTTCACATTCATTCCGAGGTAAGGGAGCGAGGATGGGGCGGTGAGGTCAAAAGCCGCCGGGTAGGGTACCAGGTTGTTGGTGGCAGCCATGTGCTGGCGGAACTGCTCCTGCAGGCGAAACAGGCTGAGGGGAGAGGACGAGTAAGAGTGGCTCTGAGAGAGAGCAGCTGTGTTAGCCAGGCTGTTGCTGCTGCTGCTGGAGGAGGAGGGCGTTACTGATGGAGAGACCAGCGGAGAATCTGGACGGAGAAAGAGGTTTTCATCAGTTTATCTGTTAGTTGCTGCTGAGCTAGTTTCTGTCTTTGTAAATCTTACCCGGTTTGGGGCTGAGCCTTTTGCAAGCTGGGGAGGGATCCCCTGGGGTCTCACACTTCCTCTCCTCTCTGTTAGCCTCGTCTTCCTTGTCGGTGGCATTGTCCTCTGTTGCCGAGTCGCTGCCTGAATGCTCCGCTGAGGTCACGTTCAGCTCCATGTCCAGAGGAACGTGACGGACCATAGGAACCTCTGTTTCCAAGGAAGAGGAGGAAGGGGAGGAGGATGAAGGAGGGAGCTGGGTGTCAGGAAGGATGGTGGCTGAGGGAGGCACTTCCTCCTTCTCGCTTCCTCCTTCTCCCGACACATCCTTCTGCTTCTGAAGCTGCTCCTTCTGCAGGCTGCGCTGCTTCTTGCGGAACTTTGCTCTGCGGTTTTTGAACCACACCTGAAGGCAAAGAGGACAGCAGAAGATTTGGGACAAGGTCAGCACAATGAGAAACGCCAATTTCAAAGATCCTTTTATTTGACAAACATTTTTCAACAGGTTTTTGATTCATGATTAATGTATTCTATCTTTTAATTTTTAAAGGTTTTTTTTTTCCCTTAAAAAATGTCTCAAACAGCTTTTATTTAATTTTCATAATGCTCCCTGTTGTGATACAATTTTTCATGTCTAAAGAATTTACCAGCATTTGCATAAAATTCTTATTAAAGAAACCCTCACATAAATGAGCAGTAAAATACTTTAACATTTTCAGTTCCATAATTTAAGTTTAATCGGCCATTTGTTATTTACATTTTTCTGAAGAGCTATCTGGACATGCCTACCTGCACCCGGGCCTCAGGCAGGTTGGTGCACATGGCGAGCCGCTCCCTCATCACAACGTCGGGGTAGTGGGTCTTCTGGAAGGTCTTCTCCAGCGCCTCCAGCTGCTGGGCGGTGAAAGCCGTGCGGCTCCGGCGCTGTTTGCGGTGCTGGGAGCCATAGCGAGCCTCCAAGATGATGTCTTGAAATGTGCAGCCGTTGGAAGAGAAAAGAAACGGGGCAAGTTTTATTTTACTGTACTCAGATGAAAAACAGTGTCGTTTAGTCCCAATAAATCTTCTAGATTAGAGCCCCAAATAATTCAAGAAATCAAAGCAATATAGGTAATACCGGCCTCAAACTGTTGGCACTAAAAGGGCTACAACTGATGAAATACATCAATTAGTTTAACAAATATTTCAAAGTATCCCTAATCTGTACAATTAGGATTAAAGACGTAAACAATTACAAAAATATTCATACAAATGATTTAGTATTAAATTAGATATTATTAGTCCAATGCTGGATGTATTTATTATCTGAATACCCATCAGATTCAGTAGGCTGGCCTAACATTGCACTAAACAAGATAATAAAATGGATTAAAAGTGATTTGCTATGAGAGAGCAGATGTCAGGGTCTGTTGATGAGTCACAGGGAGAGATTACATAAATTCTTGGTGCAATGTAGCACACGATCCATGAAGTAATTACATAAATACATTTTGTTTTTGTTTTTTTGTTTTTACATAGAAATATTTACTTTTCTTAATCATGAATTTCAAACGTAATACTTTCATTAAAATGTAATTAATTACTGTAAGATCAAAATCCAAAAGTGTAAATGTATTAATTTTAACAATGTATTTTCTCAAGTTGAACGTCCATCAGGGTGACGTCATATGTTGCCTTTATTTTGGACCGTGGCCCTTGTGGCTCCGCATAGGGACCACATTAAGACATGTTAACTATAGCACAGACAGGCCAAGCTGGGGTTAAAACGGACTGTGTGAGGTAACTGAAAGTGCGTGTGTTTGTGTTTGTGTTTGAGCATGCGCTCAATTACCAGCTAGTCTCTCGGCCAGTGTGAGCGCGTGCACGGAGGGCCGGTAGTCGGGCGCGTGCTGCGCCTGTTGAGCGGCCTGCTGGTGCAGGTTGTACATGGCGCTCAGGGAGTTCATGGCGTGCAGAGAGTAGCCGTTCACCCCGTAGTGCTGCATGATGAGAGGTCGGCACCTGCGGGGCGCAGCAGAACAGAACCGGGCGGTTGTGAGTCTTCCTGATTCCCTCATTCATGGCCACGCTGCGGTTGTTCCGGTGAGGGGGAACACGGGCGTTAACTGCGCAAGCATTTTATTATAGTTAAATGACAGCATGGAGCTCCAGGGGCCAGGAGATTTTATTGCGCGCACTCAGACTAAAATGTTATCCATTAACATCCAATTATCGCTCTGCTCAATTCATTAATTATACAAAAGAGTTTTAATTGGGGTAATTATAGCTCGTTCCCGTAATGAACCGTGACGGATGCTTTATTCATGAACGTATTCAGCTCTCGGAGAGCCCAAATCCCCACTGAAAGCGTTACACTGACAGATCAAAGCAGCGATGAAATGTGTTGGAAAAAATATAAGCTGATTTGTTCCGCGTCTCGGCTGTAAAACGCGGTAACCAAATCATTTCATATCAACCGTTCTGTCCTTTGCTCTCTATCAGTCTTTATCATTTTATAAAATTTAATTCCTGGGGCAATGTTCTTATTCCTAAAACAAAATATTAGTTAAAAACATTTTTTTTAAGTGTTTTGTGGTTCCCCTTCAGGAGTTTTCATGTATGTATTTTGTTTTATTCTTTTTAGGGGGACACGATCGGACAGGCTCTTTCTACGGACCAAATTATACCTAATATAATAAAGAGACCAGCATATACGTTTTCCCCGGTGTGTTGCCTATCATGGGAACTTGTCTTTAAACAATAAAAAATTACAAAGGTCAAAAAAATATACAGCGTTAATTTTTTATTGAAGCATTAACCTTATTTGTCCATAACTACTCGTTTTGGTTAAAAAAGTGAAATGACAGATAAGCCTTTCAAATAAAAAAAAATAATAATTTTTTACACGTTTTTTTTAAGGTTTTTAGAATAAATTTTAGGTGAATTCAAACAAAAGACTGGCCTTATTTTGACTTCTTAACTCACTGTTGCTCGTGTTTAAAAACACGAAGTTCTGATCAATTCAAACAAATATGTTACAAAAGATTTATCTGTTGTCAATTCTCCTCAAACTGGACCGAACAGAACTATATGGTAATAAATGTTTACTTGCGCTGGTTTGGAATTATACCCGACTTTCATTGTGGATAGGCCAAAAATATAAATAAAATTAACTAAAATACTACTACTACTACTACTACTACTACTACTACTACTACTAATAATAATAATAATAATAATAATAATAATAATAATAATAATAATAATAATAATAATAATAATATGTAATAATAATTCCGTTGCGTTAAATCTAAATTTCAACATGAGACATTGGTTTTCGGACAATTTCCTAAGTTTTAGTAGCTGTATCCACGT
The DNA here is from genome assembly GCF_011125445.2 of Fundulus heteroclitus. Lineage (NCBI taxonomy): Eukaryota > Metazoa > Chordata > Actinopteri > Cyprinodontiformes > Fundulidae > Fundulus > Fundulus heteroclitus. Next base: position 3,725,623 of record NC_046366.1, read on the forward strand.
GTGCGCGCCTGCGTGCGTGTGCATGAGTTGCCCGCAGTGCCATTCCCAGCCTATTAAGTGGCCGCGGCGGCTGATGAATGTGATCAGAGGGCAGTGGGGAATAGTTTAATTCGCCGGGACAGAAGGTGCTTCGCTAAACATTTACTTTGCTCCCTGAAGTATTCCAGCTGAATGCCCGCACCCCCTCCTTCCCCCGCCCCCTCCCACCGCTCTCTGGCGGCCTCTTATCCCACCGCCCTGGGGCAACGTTTTGGCTGAGATGTATGGCTTCTCCGCGGGTAAAAAAAAATATGCATGTTGATCCCCATTTGGCTCTCCGTCTAATGGAAGTGCAAATAGGTTTCGACTGCGGGGCCCTCCATTTATCATCAACGTTGACGCGGACGGACTGCGCGCGCTGCGCAGGGAGAGCGCGCGTGCGTTCCTCGTGCAGGGTTTGGGTGACGGGCACGCACTTTCGCCGCAGTTGCTTTTATTTACTTCTTGACATCAAGCAAAATCACGCACAATTAAAAAAATAATAATACATCCTTACATGCGGGACACACGTTTTTGTTTTCACCTGCTCAGCGTTCAGGAAGACACACGCCATCATACAAAACTAAGAGACTTTTTGCTGCTTTTTTTCTTTTTAAATTATTTTTAACTGTCCCATCATCATTGCCAGCATTGCTCATCCAAAACAAATTCTGCACAAAAGCTGTCGTGGCCGTGGTTGTCATTCATAACCCGCTCTGAGCTTCAGGCTCTAAATCAGGCCCCGCTCCCGGCTGGCTTTTTGAACGCTTCCATTATCAAACCTTCATTATGGAAATGTGCCTTGTACAGTGATGCTCTTTGATCCGACTAAATTAGGAAAAATGTTAGTTGCTCTCTCCCCCTCGGGGCCACGAGGCGACCCAACGATCTGTTTATCCGTTACGTCATGCAGCGTGAACTGTCAGAGCGCGAGGGATTCCGCTTTTATTTGAACAGTGAAGCTGCGATGGTTGCAAACATGTTGTTGTGGCGGATGCGTTTCACCCTGAGACCAGATTGGTTTAAGGTTGTTGTGATGTCAGCATTTGTCGGGCTCATCAAACAAAGTGAAAGTAAAGGCGAGCGTCTCTTTGAGACCTGAACAGACAGTAGGTCTCCTATGTGACCTGCGACAACTTTACAGAGACAGGGACAACTGGTCGGTAATCAACACGCTTTAGAGCCGAAATGTTCGATGCATGGCTGCACAATTTATCACTAATAGTCAGTCTTTGAATTATTGACGACACTGTTTTTAGTGTTAATTTTCAGATCAATTTGACTTTTTTTCCCCCCAGAATAAAACCAAACAATAATAATAATAATTTTTAAAAAATCATCAAATAAATAGGCCACATGTGACTTTTATCTCACAGGATACATGAGCTAAAAGGATAGAGGAGTTGTAACTGAAACAAGAGAATGCATTAAAAAGTCATCCAATTGGGAGTCATTTATTTTTCTATTAATTAAAAAAAAAAAAAAAACGCCAATTTACGACCGATAAATGTGGTCTAAAGACACTTTTCAGCCCAAACAGGTTCAAATCCGACAGTCAAAATAAATAATCGAAGTCACATAAATGTATTCAACCCAAAAAGACAGTTCGCAGATTCAGTTATATACAGCACAGTCCGGTCATAATTATAATAGCAAGAATACACTATAAATTGAGTTAATTGGTGAAAGAAAATTCTAGGATTCTTTCTGTGGCTGTAGCCTAATATCCATTTCAGTATTTGTATCCATCCATTAACTTTCTTGTCTTTTTTATAAGAATTGATCAAAATATAATTATTTAAAAAACAAACAAAAAAAGCCTTTAAAGTGTCTGCATATAGGCTAAGCGTCATGCTTTTTAAAGCTACATCAGCAACTTTACAAACAAACTGAGTATCGAATAAAAAGTGTATGCAAACATTAAATGATGTGGAATGAATCAAAACTGATAAAAAGGTCATTTTTCAGTTAGCTACCTGTGATCCAGAAGGGTTCGTCTTTCCCGTCCCCTTCTCCGTCGGACAGACAGCCCGGGCTCCGGAACTCGGTGTTTCTGCGCTTTATCTACCGCCCGCGTGTCGGTTCCTACAACCGGGTCAGACTCCGCTCTGCTGCTCCACCTCAAGTCCAACTCGCTCGCGCGCTCCTCGGTGCTTTCATTCAGCGTCTCGCGCTAGTGGTGGGAAACCGCCATCTGCTGGTGCGCGAGACATCCCCGCGGAGGCATTCTTAAGGAGAGCTCCACGGGGGTCGTTCGGGCTTTTGATTGGCTCTGTGTTCCGCCAGTCGCACGTAGCTGACGTCCTCGGTTATTTTCAAACATGATAGGTTTTGGCACATTATCTTTACTAACCCCCCCTCCTCCCCCTTATCTGTTAAGTCATGTTTTTTTTTCTGTTTGTAAAGTTGATAGACAACTCTGCGTTGCGTTTGAGAAAATATATGTAGGCTACATTCATTTTCTTGGCTATTAATTCTGAATAAAAGTGATTATTTGATTGATATGATCATTTGATATGATTTATTTAAGCTAAATTATAAATAATTGGTGGAAAGATATTTTATTTTATTTTTTAAATCCCCTCAGGTTTGCCCTGATAAACTATTCCCATGAAGAGTCCACCCTCTGTCTCGGAGGAGAAAAACGAGCTCCTTATATCTGTTTGCTCTTCGGCTTTCCCCTCCATGCCTCTGGAGGAGACAGGCGGAGATGGCCCAGAGATGCCAGGGTGCTGCCTTTAGAGCCTCTCCCGGGCCTGGAAGGATTTGGGGAAGGGATAGGAAAGACAAGACGCCATCTCAGCCTCCAAAAAAAAAAAAAAAAAAAAAAAACCTCTGTCTTGAAATGACTGCGGGTAAGAGGATTAGGGCAATAATGCCCTTCTCTTCTTGAAGGGTTTTTTAGAGAGGATTTCTTCTCCCGGAGCAAAACCGTTTAGGTAGGGAATTAAGGGCAGCGCAATAGCCTTTCAATGTAAAGCTTGCATATTTTGTTGGGAGCTTCCCTGAGAACGTGCACGGCCTATAGCTTTTACGTTTTCGTATGGGCACAATGTTCAATGAATCTGAACAGTAGGTAAAATATTTACTGGAATAATGACAATTAAAGAAAATCCCCTGCGTTCTTGTACTAATTGAAGCCAGAGTGCTTCTATGTAGGCTTTGCAATGCGCATTTATCATAAAGTTTGAGTTACTTTTATTTAGTTTGTGTATTACAAAATAAATCTGGGAACGAGATGGGGGATTGCTTTTTTTGGTCGCAATTTGGAATAAAATGAATAATCTTTACTCAGGAGCGATCAGATATTTGTGATCGTTATACTTAAAGTTTAGCATGTTTTTTTTAAATTCTTTGTTTAAAGTTTTTGATTTATCAAATTGAACTAATGATGAATAATTTTACCAATTATGTACATGTTAAAATTAGAGGGTTTAAATTGTGCATATAATAAATTCGTCAAAAAAAATTTGGTGTGAAATGTAACAAAATGTAAAATTTAAATTCTAAATCGCGTTAGGCCGGTGATATTAAATGACCCTTCGTGCTAACACGACGTTACCTCTCCCAAGGGTTTCATTTAAAATCATTATATACCCTCTGCAACTTGCTCCATGTGCGCGCTTCGAGGTCTGAGAAAAGAGACTTGAGTGCGCCTCTGGTTCTGTCGCTTCGGTATTGGGCTCCTATCACTCGGGTTTTCTCCGAGCTCCGAGAGAGAAAGAGGATTAACTTGTGAACCAATGGAAATAAGAACTTAAACGGGAGGTAAATCTGGCCACTGTCTCTTTGTGAGCACCGTCCCTAAAGCAATTAAAGCGAGAAAGAGTTTCTTCTCCGCGCCTCTCCACCTAAAGCTCCTTAGAGCGACCAGAGCTGTCCAGCGCATCAGATGGGCTTATGGGACCCCCCCCCCCCCTTCCCTCCTCTCTCACCCCTGCTCACTGCCTAACGCAAGGTGGACACTGAACACGGAGCATTTTCAAAAAAGTAACACTCTGGCTGGAAATGCTTTTCTCCTCAAATATTAATCAGCTAATGAACAACGTGGCACACAAGCAGACTCTACAAATCGATAAAAACAGGGGAGTGATTCGAGCTTTAAAGCAAAATTATTTGTTTCTTATTTGCTCGTGTCAATACATAATTAGCCCACTTGTTTGGAATCTTTCTTATCACAGCATCCTGCCCTCCAATAGCTAATTAATGCTCCTAATGATGCTTTCTGCTACTTCATTAATACATTAGGTGTGCATGCCAGCAAGCCTCAGCCTCCCCTGCACCATTCAAGGGTATTCCAGCATCTGTTCATCCCACAGCAATTAATCATTTTGATTTGTGCTTTAAAATTGACTTCTTGCTGGGGACCGTTTTTGACAAGAATAACAAAGCAATTTTGCCAGCAGCTACCTCTCAGACACCTTATTAGCAGTACCTCCATAGTAAAACCTGCTCCCCTAGTATATATATATATATATATATATATATATATATATATATATATATATATATATATATATATATATATATATATATATATATATACACATATATATATATATATAAATCCTATTATATGTATGCATTTTAAAGACATAGCAGCAATGATACGGTTTCTTTGTCAGCAGCATGCCTCTGAGTCCTCTGAAATCCCTTTTATTGGTGACAAGATCTCAGAATCTCCTCTGCAAATCCCTCCTCTAAAAGTTTTCAACCTGTCAGTTTCCTGGAAAAGCTGGATAATTCCCCCCTCTTTTTCTCACTCCCTCCGTCCTCTTCTCTCTTTCTCTCTGCCCTCTTTTCTCCCTTGTCTCAATCCCTCTGTCTCATTCCTTTTTCCTTTCCTTCCCTGCTCCCAGTCTTTCTCTCTCTCTCTCTCTCTCTGGCCCGGATCCCTCTGCACAAGGGGCCCCATTGTATAGTCTTAATCCAGAGGCAACACAGCTTTAGGGACATGCAGGGATAAAAGGCCCATCAAGCCCACAACTTTATGGGGGCAAATCTCTCCCTAATCCTTCGCTTTATCTAAACAAAAGCCCCTCTGCCCTAATCCACCTATCCGTTGGAAAAAAAAAGAGAGGAAAAAGCGAAGAGAGTGCCACAGAATAGGAGATGAGGAAAGAGCGAAAACAAGAGATTGTCAGAAGAGGAAAAATCTCACACTCTCAGATCAAACTAGTGGAGATCATCCTGGGAAGGTCAATATTTTTTTTTTTTTTTGGAAGAGGTAAACTACATTGACAAGCTCTTACCTGAAGATGTTTAACGTGTGCGTGTGTCAGCGCAGCAGCTGACCTCTGACTGAGAACCAGATCTTAATGGAGTCCTGTATTCATAAACACATCGGCAGTTGTTCCATGAAGTGCCACTCACATTTATGAAGAGCCTTTCCAAATGAAAACTGTTTCAAAAAATGTGCGATGGGTGCAGCCCAATTTTCACCCATCTAAATATTGCTGTTTTCTTGCCTGTTTGAATCTAAGATGGACCTTTAGCTGAAAAAAGCTCAAAAAAAATATGAGATAAAGATTTCTCTTATTTTAAACAATGTTTTTAAAAATCTCTTTTCGGTGTGGGATAATCTAGTTCAGATGGAACAAAAAGCAATTTGGATTTTGAACGAAAGATGATTAAATAACATTCAGATATCTTTAAATATTGTGATAGGCCTTTAATTTAGTGCAGAATGTACCAACTCCAGCTTCAGTAACTGACACCCTTTAGTGTGACTTAGTGTGACGTCATGTTTTCTATTGCCTGGACCCGTGAATAAGAGCTGGTAAACTTACTTGAAGTGAAATTGATGGATAATAAGATCTTGTGAAGCTATTGGCCTTTTTTCACACAATAAACAGGCAGATAGAGAAGGGGGCGAGACATGAGGGATCACACCCTGGTCGTCTGCTTTGAGGACTAAAAAAGGATTTGAAATTAGTATGTTCAAATAAACAAGGCCAGGTGTGATTTTTTTTTAAAGCGTTGTGTGAAATAAGGCTTTAATAGGTCAAAACAACATAACATAAAATTCCCATAAGAATTTATAGGTAATAAATCATGAAAAAAATAGAGAATGTGTTTTTGTTTTTTTACTTTTGTTTTTAACACAATAAAACAATGGTGGTGTGGGGAGCGACCAGAAAAAAGTCAAACATATATTTCATGTCTGAGTACCAGTTGTTTGTCACCATGACTGACTGCTCCTCCACAGGCGGAATAGTTCACTAGGTGAGTGGTTAAACACAGGAAGCCATACTTTGGTAAATAGCTCCTGGTTTCCTCCAGAAGCAGCACACATTCACTCATGATGGAGGATTCTAAATATCTCCCGGTATTCTCTGCATGGAGACACTCCAAATTTCTCATTGGTGGATATGTTCACATAAAAAAAAAAACTGTAAAGAAAGATTGCTTTGAAGTCTGATGACCAATGAAATGTAACCAATCTATATGACGTATTTTATAGTGCTGCTTTTCTTTAGCCTGTGTGTTGCAGCGCTGGGTTAGACCTGTTAAATCTTTGATAAATCCTCCTTTAATATCTAAAAGATGGGAAAGCTTTTTTCAGATCTATGCACATGCTTATTAATCATGTCTTGTTTGTTGTTAATAAAGGTAAAAAAAAGAGAATTGGTACATCTTTAAATCCGCTGCAAAGCTCAACTTCCCATTGCTCTGTTTAAACTGGCCATTGGACAGTTTTCCAAACTTACATATATATTCAGGAGGTTTTGATAAAAATTAAGTAAAAGAAGATCATTTGATTCTAAAACACTGGCAGCAGGAGGAATAACTGTGCTTAGTGAAGCCTGTTGCTGCATGTGTTGCGTCTGATGCTTCTTTAGACACCAACGATAAAGCTAGCTATGGTTCAAGCTTCGTTGTTAGACGATTATAGCGGCTAACCCTGTTGGGGCAGCTCTCACTCAGGGGGAGGTGTCTGCCAATCAGTAGCTTGTGAATTTGATTCTGGCTACCCACCACATGTCGACGTGCCCTTGAGCAAGGCACTTCAGCTAGGAGAGCTGTGAGTGCAGCTGAGTGTCAAAGCTGTTCGCATCATTATTATGACTAGAAAAGCCCTTTAGAGGGCAGAAGCTCTGACAAAATATTTATTCCAGTCAAGAAAATCAGGACAGGGTGCAGAATATGGAATTTCTGTTCTGATTTAGAGGAACAAAATCAAAACAGTACAGTAGATCAGGAAATGTGGTGTATTATTAGATGGATATGCAGCAGGAGAGAAGTTTCATGGAGTTTTTAAAAGAAATCTTTTGGAATGAATGAATGAATGAATGAATGAATGAATGAATGAATGAATGGACTTCCCCATCTTCTAGTGTTGCAAGTCACCAGAAGTGAATGGCCCATCTTTGCAGCCTAATGATGCATTCTCTTAGCCACTGACCTTCATTCACTGTTCTGACTGTCAGACGCTCAGGAGACTGCCTGTAATGCCGTCGATACCCCTGAGATGCCACCACCCATGATCCTTTGTGTCATTTTAGATGTGACAGTTCCTTGCTATTTCAAGTCTTACATCCTCATCATATCGTAGATGCTTTACTTGGTGATCCACTGTCACTGTCCCTGAATGGGGTTGTATTAAAATTAAATTACTGTCTGTGGATAAAAGAAACACCTCTTCCCAGGAATGACACAGGAGGGATATTCCTTGCAGAGGCTGGTTTTATTGCAGACACAGCGCTGGACTCGTGCAGACCACAATGGCATTGGATGTGATCTGCTTTTCCCTGGATTTCCGTCTAATTAAGGAAATGTGTGCATGAACTCTTAGCAGCAACAACTAAGCTAAAGCTCCTCCGTGTAGCCAGAATCCCTTCTCTCTGCCTTAAACGTCTGTCTTTAGGGCAGAAAATCCGTCCGTATCAGCTCTGTGCCGGACAAGCAGACTCTAATCTGAAGATGGATTTAGAAGACTGAGAGCTAAGGTAAAACCAGGCATAAAGTTCAGGGAGCTAGTTAAAAACCTGCACCATTAGAGGTAAATATTTAAGCATCATAACTATTTAATGCAATACACTTACTTTCCTCGAAATATAATTCAGTAAAGATTTTTTTTCCAATGTCACAATGTTTTTTTTCTCTAACTCTCCAACACTTTCAACGCGTTGCCTTCATTAACACCCTCAATTACCTTCGCCTCTTTGGCTCCATTCCCCGCTAATAGAGCTAACCCAGAGCTAATGAAGCAAATAGTTGGGACAATTTAGTCATTAGAGATAATTAAGACAATCCAATGCAATCCAACCCGGAGCAGCAAGACAGGGAGAGAAGTCTGGGAGGGCTCCACTGCGCTGCCACCAAACTCCACATCATTCTCTGCAAAATCAGCCGGAACAGGCAAAATTCTCTACACTGGATTGTGTGACTCTTTCCCTCTGGTGGTATTGTTCATAATACTTGAATTATTGCAAGGGTGATCAGCAGCTGGCTACAGGCAGCTCTGGTTCCTTCATGCAGGGATTACACCTGGCCTCAGGAGGGGGGAAATGCTTCCTAAAGCGGCACGCCGACAGAGGCGAGACGATGCATTCCACCACAATAAAGTATAAATCCTCTTCTTCACAGCGTATTACAGGAATGAACATAAGGGATTGTGTCATTGTTGGCTCATAATCTGGCTTTAAACTCCTTGTTTTACAAATGGGTCTCTTTAAAAAGCTTTTTCTTTTCTGTCCAGATCCCCCCCCCCCCCCCACCCCTTTCTCATCATCCCATATTAACCTGTGGTTTCCTCATCAGCAGTTTCTTCGTGTGCTCGGATGTCATATTTACGGTCAGGCATCACAAAAATAATCAGTATCACACATAAATATAAGGCAAAGATATTCTAAGCAATTTAAATCTATAGGGGTCTATTTTTATATCTCTTTTCTATTAGGTTATAATGGTAGATTCACAGAACCAGCGCTGACCCAACAGGATCCGCTGCATGTTGAGGTGTTATAGTTTTGCAAATACTTCTCCAGGCGTCCTTGCCCTCCACAGCTGAGGGTGAGACGCTTACCTGGCAGCATTTATTTCGGTCCGGTGAAGAGAACTGCCAGCCTGCAAGAACTAACTCCGGACAGAAAGGTCCAAGCTGTCCTGCACCCCTGGATCTCCAGCACTGTTTTGACAGTGGGACATTTACGGTAGGACTGAGAAATTCAAGGATTGATCCAGACTATAGAATAATAGAAAAGAAATGTGCAGAGGTTTTCTTTTCTTTCGTATGAAATAAATGGTTAAATTCTTCACTATGAAGTCTTCTTTAGCTCCCAGTTTGAGAATTATCACAATTATTTCATTTTGTGCCCATCCTAAGACATAAATGTGCTGATGTTCCATCTATCATATTGCATGGCTGTGTTTGTAGAGCTGCCTCAGAAAGGTTAACGTCCGCCCTGGTCTCATATTGAGGCTTTTGCAGCCTCTAACAGGTTGTTTTCCCAGGATTCCAGGGTTCCTGTATTTAACTCCATCCATCCAGCAGCTCTGTCCAGTTTCCCTGTCCCCACAGAAGAAAAGCATCCCCACTGCATGAGCACCATGTTTGCCGTGTCACCTACATCTGCGCAATTTGTGTTTAACTATAGACTTAGTTTGAGTCTTAAAAACAAACTTTTTTATTTTGAACGTCCAAATACAGTTGTTGCAACATGGTTCCCCAACAGAGAAGCAACTGGACTGTTTGCCTGACTCATTTAATTTGATCCAGGTGACCAGGCATCACTGTGGAGACTTTTTAGGTCACAGACAGTTTGACGCAATGAAACGACATTAGATGGGATGTGTGTTTTTGAACTGGACTTTTGATTTTAAGAATCTCATTGAATTTTGTGAGTATTTCCTGAACTCAATCTACTGATTCAACGCCATATTACTGAGGGAGTTGATGCAAATTTACCAGGGGACTCATACATATTTATAAGCAGAAGGTGTTTGACTATAGTTTAAAATGTAACTGTGTTCCTTTTAGTGGTTACGTCTGCTTTCAGTTGGCTTTACTCATTGAAAGCATTCTATATTTCTTGCTTATGCTGTTGAGAAGTTCTACCCCTTCTGCAAACGAGCCAGAATATGGCGCAGATACAAGAACACATTAGTCCTAAAATATATTACTTTAAAAAGTTGAGGGATGGAGTGACAAAACCAGAATATATCCAACATCAAATATGAATTCCTTTATCTGCTTTTGACTGTTGTATGTTCTGCCATGAAATCAGCTTGTGTACTTACATAAAGTACATTCCAAAAGCAGTCATAGACATAAAACCTGTCTATGACAAAATTATAATAAATAAAAATGTACTGCAAATTAACCAATGAAAATCAGACGTCCGTTCGTCCGTCTTCTTCCGCTTATCCGGGGTCGGGTCGCGGGGGCAGCAGCTTCAGTAGGGAGGCCCAGACGTCCCTCTCCTCAGCCACTTGGGCCAGCTCCTCAGGAGGAATCCCAAGGCGTTCCCAGGCCAGCCGGGAGACATAGTCCCTCCAGCGTGTCCTGGGTCTTCCCCTGGGTCTCCTCCCGGTGGGACATGCCCGGAACACCTCACCAGGGAGGCGTCCAGGAGGCATCCTAACCAGATGCCCGAGCCACCTCAACTGGCTCCTCTCGACGTGGAGGAGCAGCGGCTCTAAAAATCAGACGTTGGTTTGAATTATGGTCCAACGGATTCATTGAAGTCAAGCAATTTCTGTAACAGTCAATGAGACTTTGGCACCTGTCCACAGTTATTGTTGGCCCTGTCCTCATGAGCAAACTGCTCCAGTTGTCTGAAGGGTTTGACGGGGGCCTTTTCCAGACAGCGTGTTTCAGCTCCTGCTTTAGATGTTCAGTTGGATTTAGATCAGGGCTCATAGGAGGCCACTTCATAATAGTCCTATAGCCGTTCTTGGGTGGTTCTAGTTGGATGTTTTGGGTCATTAAGCTGGAAGACCCATGACCTACAACTGATACCAACGTTCCGAGCCTCCTCCATGTTTCACAGTAGCGACAGGGTTCTTTTCTAGGCATGCTTTATTCTTCCCTCTGTCAACATGGAGCTTTGTTTTGTGGCTTGTCAACATGCATTGTGGCAATTGCTTTTCTATGATTTGCTTTCAACAGTAGCGTCTCTTCTTGAAGCCCACTTTGGCTCAAACAGTGACGGATGGATCAATAAGACACTGAAGTACCTTGACCTTGGTGTTCATCTTTAATTTATTTGGAGTTTGTTCTGGCCTCTTTAATTACCATTCCTATGATCTTTCTCTTCAGTTTGTCATCCATTTTCCTCCTGCAGCCACGTCCAGGAGGTTGTCTACAGTCCTGTGGACCTTAACCCTCTGAATAATTAGAATAACAGGGACATGAAGCTGCTTGGAGATGGTCTTATAGCCTTTACCTTTAACATAGTCGTCTAGAATTGTCTTTTTTATTTCCTGAGCCCAGTCTCTCCTTCACTTCCTGTGATCCGTGTTCAGTGTGGTCCACACCATGTCACCAAACAGCACAGTGACTACTGGTTACCCTTTAGATAGACAGAATGACTGGTGACGAGCTTGAAGACGTCTGTAATGCTAATTAGAGGACACACTCCAGTTTAACGTGTCCCTAATCATTTTAATTTTTTTCTAGGTGTCACATCATTTTTGTCAAGGCATGTTTCATTAGTCTGTTTTAAAAGGCTAAGGTGCTGCTGACAGATTCTCCCACCAGAGCTGGGGATTTGTGCAGCTCTTCCAGAGTTACAACTGGGCTCCTGGCGTCTTCTCTGATCAATGCCTTCCTGTCAGTTCAGGTAGATGTCCATGTTTGCAGTTGTACTATGCTCTTTCCATTTTCAGAAGATTCATTTCCGAGTAAAGGAGACTGAATACAAATGCACACATCTGAGATTTTTATTTAGAAAAAAACAAAAGAAGCTATGTGAGTTTTTCTTTTCACTTCGCAACAATACAGTATTTAGAGGTGGACTATCACCTAAAGTCCAATAAAATAGGATAAAGATTGTTGCGCCAAAATGTAGAAATGTTTAAGTGGTGGGAGTGCTTGTGCATGGCCCTGTACAGCAAGCATGCTTTCCTGAAGCTTGAAGTCACCTCTCTCTCGGTCTGCTCTGACTAATTGGCCGTAATCAAAGTTATTCTGACAGTCAGTCGAGTCACAGGAGCTTTTCATTGGGTTTTGATTAGGACAGATTAGACTTGATTGAGACTTCTGACAGATTGGTTAGCAGAGCCTCTGTGACTGATGGATATGGCATACTAAGAGCAGATTGAAGTGATTTATGGAATATCGATGTTTTGGAGTGCCTAACTGACTGAAACCGAAATGAACGAGAAGTCAGATGGAGTCTTGAAATGAAACATCATTTTGGGCGATTAGGACTTCTCCTCTGCCGCAACCATTGGTGCTCCCGTGTTTTTTGTGCGCGGTCTAAACCAGGCTCAGCAGGGGTGAGGTGAAGCAGCAGGCCTGGCTCCAGTCTGCTGTCCTCTTCACTCAACTTTCCCCTCCTGATTCCATCCCACCTCCCGAGCCGCTGCCTTGTTCCTCTAACTCCTCCTGCTCTGCTCCCTCCACTGCCTCTGAATGGAGCCTTGCTGGGCCCAACTGCCTGTGTAACGAGCGGGGCAGGCCGGTCACAGTGGGGTGTGGGATTGTTAGAGAGGCTGTGTTTACATTTGGTTAAACTGTATGTTTTCACCACCAGCACCATGGATTCATTCTGTAACCCCCCCATGAGATCAGATTTAAAGCTGTCGCCACAGTTTCCAACTCATGCTGTTCACACTCGCTGACCCAGACACACACTGTCTACTCACCTCTCAGTGATTCTCCACAGCAGGGGGCAGGAGGCTAATGGATATGTTTGTTTACCTATTTGTCCTTGACATGATCAATTGATCAGGGGCCTAATTCACTGTCACTGTGGACTCATTACGTTGCCATTTAAATGGCAAATAGATTTCTTTGATGCTTCATCTTTGACTCGTCTTTCCACTGACTGCGTGAACGTACAGTAGGGATGTGTCTCTGGAGCTGCTCACCACAACACCTATGCCAGCTCATTATTTTCTAAAAGCATGAAGTAAACGCTTGATTAATGAGGTAAAAAATACCGTCTTCTCAGTCCATATGAAGTACAGTAGGGATAATTGTCATTGTGATGCAAATGCTGACTGTTCCTGAGTTGACCTGGAAACACACCAGAACAAAAACAAACACAGTTTGCATACACTGTATAAAAAGACTGATTGTACAAAAATACTTTTTTTCTCATTATCTGACATTAAACCAGATAAAAAACATTTACTGTCTTAGGTCAGTTAGGATGATCTGTTTTTTAAATGACAGTTAAGAGGGAGAGGTTTTTTTTAAGAGAATTTGAATCACTTTGTGAGTTTTTCACACACTAAATATGCCTTTTGAAACTCTTTGGGAATGCTCAGATAATGATGTGATGGCGTGTTAAAAATGTTCTGATGGGTTAATTCAAAACATCTAATTTAAATGGAAGCACACCGGTCAATGTTTTTTTAAGATGCTCCTGAAACACACGGCCTTTTGTGTGACATAAAGGAAAATGAAAAGAAAAATTAGCCAATATAAGGAAGAGAGCTGTGCATCTTCAGACATCTGGAAACTGTATCCATGGATGAACCAGACTTTTGTTTCAATTCTCTTCCTGGTTTAAATGTGCTGTTGTCATACTGTTAAGGAAGGAGACTGGTTCTGAATCCCAGACATGAATGTGTTCTGGTCCCAAATGTGTGTAACAAACCCAGGAAAAAAATCAAAAGACCGTGTGAAGATGCTGGAAGTGAACACGTCCTGTACCAGCATAGGCTTTTAGGCCACTCAGTGCAGAAAAGGCCATTACTTCAAAAGCATTATAGAAACGACAGATCCAAATTTGAAACTGGAAATAGGAACACAGATAATTCAATTTGTGAACTCAATAAGGGCCCAGCTCCTCCATTTTTCAAAGTGGAAGTTAGACTAATTTTGGTATCTGCATGTGAAAGTGCTTTCCATTGAGTTGAAGAAAGTCCCAGCCGTATTTATTCTTAATGTATTTTATCCAGTCGGATGAAAACAGTCTCAAGTCCTGCTGTTTAAAGGACCTACAGTATAAGTAAGAAATTTACTATAAAATTAATCAAAATCATTCTCATTTGTCCCACGAGATGAAAGTACTATACCCTATAAATTGGCCCTCTCCATCAACAATGCCATTGTCAAGTTTTTCTCCTTTTAAAACCAGACTTACGGCATTGTTGTGCCATTACGCACTGTTTTAACTTACTTAATGTTTAATAAATAGCTCTCGTCTGTTAGGTATTGTCCGGTGAATATCAGCCCCGACAGGTGATATCGGGACAATAGTTGAAAGGATGATTTGAACACTGGCGTTATTTTAACAGCAAACTCTGCATGCATAAGTGACAATTTCTCTTGAAGTTCAAGAATGTATTAACAGAAATAAAATGAACATCCAGAGAATACCCCTATAGAATGCTGTTTATCTGAATTAACACTATATTTCAATCAACAAATCCTCTCTACGAGGCTAGTGAAGCTTAACTAAAACTACTAAGCAAAATTAAGATAAGAAGAAGCTAAGGAACTATGTACACACAGAAGAAAAAAGACATGAAATGGTTGAAAACCGTCATCAGACTGATTCAGTGAATCCTGGCTCACTGCAGATGAGATCAACATTTGGCATGTGTTTCAACCCATTCACAATGCAAAACCTGAGTTAAACAAAACATTATTTGAGAAAATAATATTTTAAAGAATGATTTGCTCTATAAAATCAATACCTTTAGGACACTTGATTTTATTAATGCAATTATTTCATCGGGAAATGATTAAGGCTCAAATTGGTAATTTAGGATTAAACCACCAAGTTAATACTGATCGTCTGGTTATGACGTGTCAGGGCACTCCCTGTGGGTAAGATTTACATTAGCTTGAGTTTAATCCTAACATTACACAAGCACCATTAGATCAACAATAATGTTCCATATTAATGCGGTAATAATGCTCATTGCACTATCAAACGATGGCGGAGTGAAATGAAAACAAGCATCATGTTTAAAACAAACTGTAGTTGCGTTTACTCGGTGGTAGCACTAATGTTAGCTGGGAAGCTAATAGCGTTATGCTGCAAGTGAACGTTTGGCGCTAATTTAAAAAGACTTTGGTGCAGGGTGTAGCCTATGTTTACTTCCTGGTTCCTTAGCCAATCGTATGAGAGTTATGAGGGTTGCTGAAACAGAGCTCAGCATTTGGTATTTTATCTTGGCAAAAGAGCTGCAGCCTGTAAAACTGGAAGCCAGTAAGGGAAGCAGACCAGAAGTAGACTTCATATACCTATCCTGTTTGAGTACAAATTTTGTGGGCCCTCTGTGTTGTGGGTCAGTCTCTGTCTCAAGTGGAGCAGTACAGTATCTTGATGTCTTGTTGTGAGTGATGGAGGATCGAATGGGAGATGAACGGGCAGATCAGGGTTTCATCTGCAGTAATGTGGGTGCTGCTCTGGTCTGCTGTGTTGAATAAAGAGCTGAACTACAACACAAATCTCTCAATTTACTGGTGTGTTCATGCTCTGACCCTTTAAATATGGTGATGAGATATGACTCATGACTGAAAGAATGAGATCCCTGATGCAAGTGTCCAACAAAAGAACTATATTCTGATTGCTTCCAACCTTTGTTTTGTGTAGTATTTCATTTCTCATGTGTGTTTATGTGTGTGTATATATATATATATATATATATATATATATATATATATATAGATTATACAGCAGGTTCCGGGTTCATTGCATGCATCTTGTGACCCAAATGTAGGTGTAGGTGTATGAGTGTGGGTCTCAAGATGCCCCAGGGCACGGGGATGTGTGTATCATCAGACCATGATAGAATGCATCTGTACAGCGCACCTTACTGCGATGATAAAGAGGAATATATTGTCGTATGTTTTATGGCAATATGATGTATTGCTGTAACCCTGATTATATTTCTGTAATCTGCTCACTGTCATGCGTTACTCCAAACACGTTCGCGACAAAACCCAATTACCCTGAATAAAGTGTTGTTTTGGCCACATTAAAGTCAGTGAAGTGATATTATTAAATTGGCCGACTACATTGAGAGGAAATGTCCTCCATTTTCACAACAAATAAATAAGCAACCACTTTCAAACCACAGAAGCTGACTTAACACAACAGTAGTGAAGGAATTACCTATTTTCGGTAGAATTCGATTTTCAGCATTTCTTCTTCTCCTTTTTAATTTTCATTTCACACTCCCATGTAGCTTCTCCATATCTAAATTTTCTGAGCTGCATTGTGACGCTTGATGTCACCCAACCCTCCAAGTGCAAGTTCATTGGCATCACCTTTGACCCGCCTGATGTGGAGGGACTGGCCAATGAGGACAGGGTCTCTAAACCCACGTTCACAGTCACAGCCAGTGTCTCTCTGTGCAGCGCAAGGGATCCGGCAGACAGCTTAACATGAAGCGGGAGAAAAACAGACATTTTGCTTGTGCCTTCGGGAGCACCAGGAAAGGTGCTGGTCCGCCCTTATGTTCATGTCTGCTACCAGCACCCCACACATATTACAGTGACAGCAGGGTGTGTTTGGCAGCCAAAGTTTTTGCATGACTTGCATGCACAAATTCAATTTGTTTATTGTCTGTAATTCTCTTGTCCAGCTTGTTATCCTACATCAGTTGTCCTCAGGTACCTGCAACTAAGCGTCAATGTACATTTACATTCCAACCAGAGTTGGATAAATCCAGCTTCAGAAAGTAAAATCCCTGCCTGGTTTTCCTTCATCAGGTTATTGTTAAACATTAGTCGCTGGGTCAATCTGAATACCCTTATTGAGTAAGGACTCTCTGGTCAAAAGGGAAGTGCGTCGGGGTTGCCATAATAAGTGCTGTCTGAATAGTGTATTCAGTAAAGAAGAAGGTAGGAATAGGAGCCTGTATGCTTCCTACCGCGGCTAATTTAGCATAGGAACCTTGCGACGTTGCTTACCGGTGCTAAGGAGCTCTGAGGAATCCCACAACCCTTTGCGTGACATTACATATCAGCACAGCC
Source organism: Fundulus heteroclitus (assembly GCF_011125445.2). NCBI lineage: Eukaryota > Metazoa > Chordata > Actinopteri > Cyprinodontiformes > Fundulidae > Fundulus > Fundulus heteroclitus. The sequence continues at coordinate 3,742,748 of NC_046366.1, forward strand.
CCACCTCACGGAAATCAACAAAGATGTTCGGAGAGAAGAGAGCGCACACTTTGTAGTTCATTTTCTGAAGGCTGTAGGCCTGGATTAGATTAAAATCATCTACGTGGGTTTCGGTAATGTAATGACGTTAAAGGTTGTCCCAAATTGGCACAGCAGTCCGAAGCTCCTTTCCTACCCACGATTGCGTTGTTACTGTTGACCTCATGAAAGGATCAAGGAGAGGGAGCTAGGAGCTATAACTAAGGGTATTTGGATGGATCCCTTGTCTATTCTGTGAAGCTGGACATGCAGATGGTTAGAACTAATCTCTGTACACACTTTTACTTTCTGAACCTGGATTACTCTCGTCTGATTCTAATAAAGGTTATCGATAACAGACCTCTGAGGTTTGAGCTTTTGCACCATTACTATACTTACAGGCAACCAGTCCTCATCTTTTCTGCTGCATGGAACATATGTTAACCCTCAGTGCTACACATATTTGGTTCATTATTCTATTTGTATTGTTCTAAAATGGTTCATTTTCAGTGGGGACATATGTGGGTGAAACAAGTAGCCTAGTTCATCCCAAATTTATCAACATTAACATCTTAATAAAACATTATGGTCATAAGGGCATTTAGAAATTTGGGTGTGGGGTGTGTATTGCATTATCAGCCCCTGTGGTGCGGCCTAAACTTTTGTCCTTACTGGTATTTTTTTTTTTACTTTTGCTTTGCGTTGCTCTTAAATGTACTTTTGAACTTTTACTTGAGTAAAAAGCTCGAGTTAATGCTTCAATTTCTACTGAAATGTATTAAAACCTATAGTATCTATACTTCTACCTGAGTAGTAAATGTGAATACTTTTGACTCCTCTGGGTCCAGTAAAACAAGTCATCAATTAGAATTTACGGGGTTAATGTGGATGCAGATCTAATATTGGAGTTACATCAGCACAATTGTGAAGTCTGTGTTTTATCAGTTAAGGCAGTCGGCCAATATAAAGTCAGTTTTCTCTTGGAAGCCTTCATTCCCAGTTGACTGGATCATGTGGGGGTTAGTTGGTCCTATCTTGCCCAGCGACATGGAGTACAGAATGCTGCTGGGTTTTCTTTAACTGGCAAATGCAAATATTAACACATCTCCCATTTTAGCTTCACTGCATGGGCTTCACGCAGATTTTAGAATTCATTTTAAGTCCTTTTTCTAAAGCCCTCCACAGTATTACTCCTTTCTACCTCTTTGAGCTGCAGCACCATTATACACCCTCCAGCTACCTCAGGCCAGCTGATCAGCTGATCCTCAGTGTGCCCAAAACAAGCGTGAGCTGCAGTTTTGCTACAGCAGCTTCTAAAACTGAAGTGTAACTTTTCTTATAGGTGTTTATAAGATGCACTGTGTTTGGTGAATGAAAGCCATCCTTCAGTTAAAGCGTTCAGGCTTTTCATTCAAGCTAGAAGAGATGATACATGAGGGGCATTGCCCTCTTTTTTGTGAGGTCATCTGGTAATCATTTCTTTCATAGGCTTGTTTGGCCATAATAGGCTTTATATGATGACTCTTCACCTCTGTCAGATTCTGCCATGATCCAAACAGAAACACACATTCATCACTATCCAACACACACCGGCACACAGAACCAATCGATAGCCATAAATTTGATCCTTGACAGCCTGACACCTGCACCCTGTTTCTCCTGACCACTCCTTAGGTAACCCACACTCATACACCTACGCCCATAGACAAGCACTTTTTCCCCTTCTCTCCTTCCCTCCCCTGACACACTTGTCAAGGACCTCGTTGACCCCTGACCCTTCCCCACTTGACGAGGTTATTGATTTGTTTTTTTCTTTCCTGGCGACCCTCTGAATCCGGGATGAAGAAGGGCAGGAGTAGGGGAATTAGTCGCTACAGTCAGGTAAAATGGAGGGGAAGCTGGGGGTGATGAGGAAGAATCGATGCACTGATGGCTGAGCTGGCAGCATTAGAAACAACAGTCAGCCATGGAGAAAATCAGAAGTACTGGAGGGAGGTGAGAAACACACTAGAGGGTGGGAGAGAGCAGACTCAAAGTGCAAAAAAATGTGCTGTTTTCTTGTCATGATTCAGATTATTTGAGAGTTCTAATGGTAAGTTACTCTCAGTATAAATGCAGCTGTTCTATGAAGCTCTCAGACCTTTGTTTTTAGAGAAGCATCACAAAGACCAAGGAGCACGGCAGGCAGGTTTGGGAGAAAGTTGTGGATGAGTTTAAAGCAGCAGAGTGCAAGTTTTGACCCAAGTTTTAGCTTAATTTCAGATATATGAAATCATTTTTCAGTTGATTATACATCACTGGACGCGAATCGATGCTCTGTGCAGGCTGGCCTTCTCAAAAACTCACCTATCTAACTTGAGAGGGTCGGATCCGTGACCTAGAGGTCATGTGACCTAGAGCGCTGCTTTACGGCAGTCTGAGCTCCCCTTAAACACGAGAGCTAAGCTTATGTGCTTTTACTTTTCTCGTCCTCAAGTCAAAGATTGTTATGACCAAGGGAAGCAAAAAGAGGAAAACTATGTCAGAGGAGCCCAGAAAGATAAAGCAAGACAGGGATCACTCCAGAGGGAAAACAAGAGGATCTTGCAAAAGAAAGAGCAATCAGGGTACAAGACCCCTTCTCTTTTTTATGATTATTATTAAACTGGTAAGTTATATTTTTTGCCTGTTGTGTACAGAATATGTCCGACTGTATATTTTTTGTTTTATAGGCATTAAATGATAATATACCAGGCTATAAGTTGTTATTAGGGAGCAAAACAGATATAAAACTTACCTGATCAAACATATTTTTGCTTCTCTGATTAAATGTGGCCTCGTCTTTACAAGTAACTCCACGACTTCTCAATCTGCTGGTCCAAACTGGTCTGCTATCAGATTCCAAATCGTGGAGGGAGACTTTCATTTTGCAACAGTGCAATGCTGCCAGTGGCCTTCAGGGGTGCTCTGTTCAGATGAGACCAACGTTAGCCTATAAGTAAAACCCTATATGGCTAAAATCTACTCATGTTTAGAGATAAGTTAAAAAGGCATACTGTTTTCTTTTTTGTCATCCTAATGACAGTAAAAAAAATGATAAATAGTGTTATAAATAAATGCAATGCATTTTGTGAAAAAAAATGCATTTTGGTAAGATAAGTTATTACAGAGAGTCACTTCATTCACAGAGCTAAAGACAGAAAAACAAAACAAAACAAAACAAAAACTCTTTAGCTTCTAAACTCATATAAGGCTGCTCACACATTAACCTCTTAAGCCCAAGTGTCTATTTTCCAAAAAAGTGCATACTCATACTTTATAAGAAATTTCTCAATTTGTACAATGCCTAAACTGCTAATCTTGTTATCAACTAACATAGAGGTCCTGGAGGATGATGTGGATGTGAAAATTTCAGAGTAAATTATTCTGGGCCTGAGTAAATGAGATTTAAATGCCCAAAAAACACATTTTACCTAACAAAAAAACTGATGTTTACATACAAACTTCTTACTTTTGCTGTAAAGAAGGAAATAAACACAATGAATTGTTCTTGGTTACATATGTGGCAAGTTTGCTGTCCACACAATAAGCAATTGAGAAGATATACAAGTTTAAACTGAAAGGAATCCAGGAGAACCCCTATTGTTTTTGTGACTCTGCAGTTCCATTAGTGAAACACATCTTTAAACAGTCCCCTACCCAACACCCTATCTCTAGTTTTGCGAGGCACAAGCATAGGAGCTGTAGGAGCTATATTTCCATAAAGTCCATGAAGCTGTCAGCTGAATCTTCCAGGAAGCATGCCAGGCTGACGGTAGCTGTAGCTTGAGTCCTTTGTAGACTGTATCCTTTTATTCTTGCTGATCTCAGCTAAATGCACATGTAAAGCTTTCTGAGCTTGCTTGCAACAGAAGCCTGAGCACCTTGCACATGTGGAAACTTTTAAAATATTTGTCTGTTCTAAATCAAGCTACCCCCCAGTGGTAGGACCCCAAGTCACTGCAAGATTGGAGAGGTCTTGCACTATGCAGCCCCAGTTATAATGATCATCAGAACCAGCTCTAACTTCAGTTCACACAAGTTAAAATTAAACTCATTCCTGTTCATTCATCACTTTGTTTTTATGAAATGAGGTTAAAATGCAGGTTATGACACTATGGAGAAATTAGCAATGAACAGTTAGGTCTTTGGAGAAGATAAGTGGTGCTGATCTTTTCTCCATCTGCGACTGGGACAAGTCTATAGGATCAGGAAAAGGGCTTTAGGATCTCTGCAGACCCCACACAACCAGCACGTAAACTGTTAAGACTTTTACCCTCAGGAAGGCGCTACTGAGCGCTGTTTGCAAAATCCTGCTGCCACAGAGACAGTTTGTTCCCCCAGGCTGTCTCTCTGAGAAGAGACACAAGGGACACCTTCCAGCCTGAGGAGTCAGCTACACTGCAGTGAAAGTAAATAAATATTGTTGCACTTTCCCTGCTCACAAGCTCCCTTTTTCTTAAAAAAAAAAAAAACATTCATACAGTTTATGTACCCCTCATGTCAATACACTTTGAGTGTCGTAACCAGGAGTCCAATTCCTTAAAGTGCACACAGTTGTTGAGATGATTCAGATTTGGATTCTGATTCTGATCACGTCATCACAGTCTTTTAGCAACCTGACCTCTGGATTTTAAATTTTTTTTATATCTTGGCTCACATAAACTCAGCAATAAACCACATTTTATTGCTGAATTTGCCATAAACATGCTCTCATTTACCCATTTGTCTGCTTGGAGGTTGGTGCTTCTCTTTGATTAAAATCTTCATATTCAAAAGAAAATATCAAGATTTCTCCCGTCACAGATTCAAATCTAGGCTGCTGTTTAGGCTGCTTACCCATACGCTGGTGTGGAAAGAAAAAAAAACGTTAATGGGGGCTGAGAGCACCTAAGCTGCAGTTGCATTTGTTGTGTTTCCATTCCCGCAGAGCCACCGCCCGGATCACTCCTTGTCTGCAACAAGCTCAGGGGATGTAACAACAAACGTGGGGAGTGGGAAATACTCAGCATGCTCCATAGATTTAGACGGTTTTGGCATGGCTGTTTCTACTGTTGAGAGGTATATATTATAGATAGCATGGTTCCACAGGGAAAACACATTTACATGTCTGTAAGAGCTGGGTAGCAGAATATTGCAAAGCCATGACATCATCTGGGCTTTCCCAAATTATTAAAAAGCATTTTAATCTTAGTGTGTGAAAGCATTGGAATTTGAAGAAATTAAAAACAAATTCAAAATGTTCTGTCATTGTTCTGGTATTCAGCAGGTTAAAATAATTTTACCTAGAGCGGGAAGTCTAGTCTGGCTGAGTGTTAAACTGTGTGGAAGTATACAGAGCGGTCCAAAACACATGCTGAGGACAAAGAAGGTAACTTTCTTTAGGGTGATGGTTGTACAATAGCTGCCATCCTTCCAAACAGGAAACCTTCACACTTTTAGTACGTAATTATCATAATTTCCATTTCATGCATTAAAAGTCCCCTTCATTTCTCTGGAACTCAGCTGACCTGGCACTTACCAACCCGCCAACAGGTTGAACCAGTTGGATTTCAAATCAGAACCTTGTGAGGAATATCTCAGAGTTTATAAGACAAATAAATAAATTTTTTATGCAGTACAAATGATCTTTGACTCCTTTAGGTGGTTTCCTTCCAGTCGTTTTCAGCGATGTGTACATGCTGTATTTCTCTCTCTGAGTTGGGCGCAGAAAGCTTCCTCAGCAACCATGGGTCCCTTTTAAAACACAGCTTGCAAAAATCCTTTCTCACTCCTCCACTCCTCAGGGATCAGGTTGGAGATTTCACAGTGGTGTTTGGAGGTGACACACTTATACATAATCTCTTTTTCTTATTTAATTTCCCACCATCCTCTCCTGTGGTTCTACCCCTGTCACTTTAGACGCAGCGGAGAGACTGATTTGGCTTCCATAATCTGTTCTTCCATTGCCCCCTCCTCTACTTGAAGGAACCTTGAAATATCATATAAGGAGATTATTTCATTCGTAATTGATTGAGTGACTCTTCAGCACAGACCAAAATACTTCAAAGTGTGTGAATTAAGACTCGGGATGGGATGGCTGAGGCAGGGAGGGGTTTGAGGAGGCTCCATTAGGCTACTGCTGGGGTCGAGCTGCTGAGCCTCTTTGGCTGGCAAATAAGAGCTGAGTCTGATCCTAAGATGGCAGCGAGTTGGCTGAACCAAGAAGTATTGGTCAGAGGATCAGTTGCTGGCGGCTTCCATCTGCTGCGGCTGCATCTTTATTTCCAAGGCAGATTCAAACTACATGAGGAAGAAGTTTGTAAAAACTTTCATTCACCTTAAACCCTTTCTGAGCACGCAGCTCTGTTTAGTTTCCCCCGTGTCTTGTTATCAAAACTGTATCAGATTCATCATTCTTTTGAATAATTTCGTACACGAGGCGTAGAACTTAAGTTCTACAAACTCAAGTCTGTAGAAGGCTGCTAATCTTAGACATGAGAGTATAAATGGGATTAAGATGCTCACCCTTGTATAAATATAAATGAAAGCCATATATTTATATATTATACTATATTGGTCTGTATACGTCTATTCAGGCAGATCTAAAAGTGATCTTAACAAAAAGCAATAAATATTGGTTGGATTATTGTAAAGAATAAAATGAAACTGTGGTATATACATTTGCCACAAACTATATAGGGGAGACAGCAAACATCTGGAAAAAGATGTTCTGGTCAGATTAGACCAAAACAAAACTTTCTGGCTACAGGCAAAAGGTTATGTATGGAAGAAAGCTGACACAGCACACTCCTCTGAACACACCGTCTCCAATGTAAAACATGGTGGCAGCATCATGCTGTAGGGATCCTTCTCTTCAGCAGAGACAAGGAAACTGGCCTGAGTTGATGGGAAGATGGATGGAGCTGAATGCAGGAAAACCAGTTACAGGCTGTTCAAACCCTGAGACTGGGCCCAAGACTCACATTCCAGCAGGATTCTTGCAATGCTTGGAAATTTGATGATCACAGAGGCTCCATCAAATCTGACTTGACTGCTTTAGCAAAGAAAAAAAAAAAAGAATAGATTTCAGTTTCTAGACATGCAAAGCTGGAAGAGACCAAAAGTTTCCCAGCTGTAATTCTGCTTCAAACTAAAATCTGGCTCTACAAAGAAATGAACCGAGGGTAGAATATAAACACAGTTTATATTCTCACTGTTTAAACTATTTTGGAAACCATGAAAGATTTGCATCAAATCTTCCCTATTATTGATTTAGAACAAAAGTAAAAAGTTAAAAATTTCTAAGCAGTCCAAAAAACAACCTAGAAATAAATCTAAAATTTTAAGATTTAAACTAGAAACTTCCTAATATCATTTTACTCTAATTAATACGGATTACTAATGAAAAAGTAAAAAGTAAATTTCTGAGGTTGAGAGAATTACATCTCAGTGAAACTGAGGATGAACCAAGTTGAGTTTTTTGTCTCCCTTAAATGTCCAGCTCATATAAGTCGAAGTAGTTACCTGCTACAGTCTGACGTTGAGACATACGTTCTCCAACATGATACAGCTGAAAACTTCCAATCGGTTCTGTGCAATACACCAACTTTCACACATCTCCTTATTTACCATCTATATCTGTTCATTAAAAAAATATTAATTTAAAGACTGATTGAGGGTGAAGCGATGGTCAGTGTGCATAGAGTGGGATACAAGAGAACAACTAGGCCAAGAGAGAAACACACAACAAACTCTCACCTAACGCCAGTTTGGATTCACCATTCAAGCTAACATGTTTGTTCCTGAACTGCAGTTCTTTTTGAGAAAAAAAAAAAACAGGTAAAAAAGTTGGGAGCTGAGGTATACTCAGTGCCCCTGCTTTCCATAAAACAGAGACCTAATGCTTAAATTCAGCTGGGATATCTCTGGCTGGCCCTGTGAGGAGAGTCAGGTATCACATTTAGACTTATCAAAGTGTCTCCCATCAGCGTGACGGCGTATAAAACTTTGCAGTCTGATGCAAAGACCGTACGAGCACGGTTTCTTCGATCTTTCACATCTTTTGACCCAGACCCACTCGTCCCCGCCCATTTGACTCTCTTTGCCTTTCGTTCTGCCCCTTTCCCTTTCTCTTTCAGTCACCCTTTTGTCCTCCCATCACCCAATACTTCCCTATCAGTCGTGACCGAGTGCTGATCTTAATCCTCTTAACGCACGGCTCCATTACCCACTTCAGCCATTTTTGCATTTACACCAAAGAAAGAGGGGATCCTCTGCTCTGTCTCCAGACCCCAAAAGCTCAGCCCCCCAATCCCCGCTTTAGGATAGACCCTCCAACCTCTCAAAACTTCTCTCATTTCATATAACCACATTTTCAGTTTAACATGGATAACTGGAAGTAGGATGGTTTTCATGACGGTCAAGAGACAAAGCTTTTGAGGGACGGAGGGTAATCATCTAACTTTTGTCCTTGCAAGGCCTCATCCAAAGTGATGATGGAGTAGATCAGTTCCCAGGTGGGCGTGGCCAGGCTATGGGATTATCTCCTGTTTTGTGTTGTTTTTAATCCCTAAATGCCATTTCTGGACCCAAACAACCCTGGTGGCAAAGGCTAATGCAGCGCAGCAGAGCTCTGTATGTGCAGAGTCTTTATACGTCAGCACTGCTGGAAGCATATAGCAATCTGCTGCTAATTGGTGTCATCGTTTAAAATGCTTTTACATGCGTTCTAATTCATCATGTAAGCCTTTATGTTTGTAACCTACCCGTTTATGATCCCTCTTTTTTGTCTCCCCTTTCTCTCCTCTCTAATTTACTGTTCCTCTCAGGGGAGAGATTAACCCTTAATCCCCTGACGTCCCCTACTTTAATTGATATGATTTAACTACTTCAAGGCCCTGGGAGGCTCCTCTCTGCTACCTCAGAGAGACCACTCCCTCTGCTGAGCACCACAACCGTTCCTTGTTCCCCCATGCAACCCTCCCAGCCCCTCACCATTTAACCCTCCTGTTCTGCGTTTCCTCCCATTTATGTCTTTCATCTCCGGCTTTTGCATGCCCCCCCCCCCCCCTCCTGTTCTTTTTTTCTTACCTGATGTGGACTGGGAGGGTGCGTATTGTGTGGTGGGTATGTTCCAGAGTTAGCTGTGAGAATAAAAGAGCTCAAGCCTTTTTTAATGATTAAAGAATGAGTGGGAAAAACACCAAAATTGAATTATTTGACCTAAACAGGGACATAATAATCATCCCTTAGTGTCCCTGCTGGTGTTAATGACTGTTACTGTCAGAGCTCCCAAGCTGTTGTGCTACAACTACATCTAATTTGCAGCACTGCCATGAGTTATGACTTGGCAGTGGGTTGCAGAGGCCAAAGTTGTATCTAGTGTGTTTCTCCCAAAGGATTTAAAGCTAAAGCGTAGAGGAAAATCCCAGGATTTTGAGGCATTTACCAGCAACAATCCAGCGATTAGGCCGCATCTCCATTGCTGATAATCTTCAAATCTTGTTTGTGTGGTGGTGGGGGGGGGTTGAAATCCCATTTTACAAAGATGCATGGTGGTGCATTCCATAACCCTGAAAGGTTTCACATGATCATACAAAACAACTCAGTTTTTCTTCTTGTGTTTAAAAAAAATGGGCTATTTTGTTTAAAATAGCAGATTTTTGATTTACAGTTATTGAAAATGATTTATTGAGAGATGCCTAAAATTATATCTGTGTTTACTGTAAATACTGTACATCTGGTTAGCAGTAATATGATTAGCTGAGTCTTGCTCGGTCACAGTTACAAACAACCTTAAATCTAATTTACTATAATGTATGAACAAAGACCATTGTCATTTATTTTTAATATTGTGAAGTAAAATATTGTGAAGGACAATATTGTTTGCAATCACCGCCCTGAGTGAGATCTCAGGGACCAGAAAGTATAAATGCTGGGAGAAATTAGCGGCTTTTCAGCTTGACTGGCCCAAGGTCTGTAACTTTTCTCTTCACTAAACGCATCATGAGTAGATACTACCTAGTTGCCTAACAACAACACTCTTTGGTGCAGATGTTGTCATTGGGGGAAGAAGACTCAGCTATTTTCAGTGTTAGTGAGGTGTTTTCGGAGCTAAGTGTCATGTTTGGTTTTTCCACGGTAACTGGGAACAGGACGTCAGATTTATCCAATAAGACCTTTAAGATTATTTTACTTATTGGATTGTGGAAATGATGGCAGGGGAAGCCAGGAGGGTTTTGGTCACCGACTGTAAAAGAGAAAAGAGACAGGACTAAGCACTGATAGCGAGCTGGTAGATTATGTGAATGCTTCAGAGGCTGATTTACAGGATAGAAAAGTAGCGTGGTCCAGGGGGACACTGAAGCGGTGCACAGAGAGTTGTGCCCGACAGTCTGAGCGGTGGCTTGTGGTGGGTTGCTGGTTGTGGACCACGTTGGCGGGTAGACAGGCAGCCGGTGCTTCCATAGAGCACATGGAGCGCCTTGAACAGTACTGGAGCTGGTTATCACAAGAGTTCCAGGAAGGCTCTTGAGATCACGGTCATAGACGGATGCTTGAGTTCTCCCAAGGAGGTAGAAACAGAGCAGAAGCCAGGTTGATGTTCAGGATTGAATTGTTACTTTCTGGAAGAAAAGAGACATAAATGAGTCCAGAGCAGTGAGAGAAGGAGACAACGGGAACAAGGGTTTGGTTAGCTTATTACTCTGGGTGAGCTGATCCTTCCCTAGATTGGAGGTGCTGGAGAACACCCGCGGCCACTGTCTGCCTGTTACACCCTACTTGAGGAACGGTGAGAATAAACCATAAAACCACCACACAGGTCTGTGCAAAGATCTGTGCACCTGACACTAAGAGGGAGAGATGGGGACTCGAGTTTCAGACTCTGACTCAAGTCACATTTAAGACTGGGAACAAGGACTTCAGACTTGACTTGGACTCCTTCCTCCTCCAATGAGTGTTGTGACATTTGGGACATTATTTCATATATTATTATTATATATAGTTTCTGCACAACTTTCTCCCTGACCTGTCTGGTCTGCTCCTTGGTCTTCACGATGTTGTCTCTTCTCTAATGTTCTCCAACATTCCCTTTGTTTCGGTCTCTAACAGAAACAGAGAAGCTGGGTTTGGACTGATATTAAATCACTCACAGATGGACTCTATTCTCTAACTGTCTGATATTCTCTTTTTCTGATTTAGCTTTGCATTTCCAGTCCAGATTTCTAGCTAACATACATTGAGTGGTTTCTATTGCTGTCACTGTGCCAGCCAGGTTTTCTGGGGGCTGATTGCTCTGATGTTTCTTGACATGTTCTTAAGTATTTGTGAATCACAGGGCTGTGAATAAAACAATTGCTTGCGGGTGACTATCATCTGATAGCGGCAGGAAAACCTTTCAGTTTGTCACTCTTAAATTCCTCTTGTACATCCTTCTCCTCCTAAGCCTGTGCAGAGTATGTTGACTCCATTATCAGTTCAGTGCTAAAATGTCACACCCCCAGCTCAAACTGTTTCAAAATGATCTCTCCTTCCTTACGTTTTTCACTTTGCATAAAGAACACCATCCACATGCATATCATGCATATACACACATGATGCTGTGCTTTGCATCCAGATGAGAGTCCTGAGGGCCTGTGTCGGTGAAGCCTTCGTCATATTTCTCAGGCTGATGGAACATTCTGCCCAGGCAGGCCTGAAAACATAGAGGGCCGCACTGTCTGCTCTCTGCTTTAGCATGCATTTGTAATGTGATAACCCTCAAACCCGCAGCCTCAGATCACCACATCCTTTCCTTGGTTCTCTCAGATGAAAACCAGCAAGAAGGAAACCACTCTGGCCAGGAGAACTACAGAACTATAACACGTAAGGGGACAAATGAAAGCAGGGCTCCTGAAGAATCTGTATATTTAACATTTTACAGAAAACTCTTATCTTCGTTGACTCAAGGCCTTTCCAGTGTTAGATGTGAGTTGATCACATGGTGGCCATCAGTCTGTGCTGCAGAAGTTAAGCTCTGTAAAGGTGCTGACTGAACATGTCATCAGACCAACAGAGATACTGGAGGTTTGGAGTATTAGGGCGGGGGTATCAGTCTGGGTGTGTCCACATCCAGGGGTTTACCTGTGCATTTCTTAGCAGTTTACCTTTCAGCTCACCTTAATGTCCGTGTCCACTCGTCTGTCGTCCCCTCCCACACATCCCACTGCCCTGCTCCTCACAGCCCGTGTAGATCACTGTGGTATTTCCACAGCAGGGCGTCAGGATAATATTTACTCTGATCTAAACCAATGGTTGGACAGCCCTGCAGACACCTTGCACATCTCATCTGTGTACAGCAGGAAACAACAAGATTCATTCTGCACAAGTCCCTTGTGCCAAAAAGAAACTTTAGATTATTTTAAATATTCAGGGCATGCTTGTAAAATCACAGTTGAAAACACTAGAATATTTTGATTATAATGTTTGGGTTTAAAACCAAGGTTCCCTGCCATTGGCAGGAATTTGAAGTCATGGTTATCTGGTCTTCTTGCTAAAAGCAGTTAGCCTGGTTACTGAGCTACCCTACTGGTTTTTGTACTCGGGACTGGAACACATTAAAGAAAGGTTAGATGTAATTTCCAGATGCAAGTTCTGACTCCAGAAATAGATGGAAGACGCTATAAGCAGCCAGCAGCCCGTGTTGCTTTGCTCTCATCCACATTAGTTTGTACCAAGAGTTCTTAAAATGTTATTGACTTTTCTTCTCTTTTGTCTAGTTTCCTTTTAAGGCAAATATTGATATATTTGAACTGTCCATAATTTGGCTGTTGGTGCAAAATTATACGGCATTATGCCACACCTCACATGCTCGCTAAAAGCACTTCAGCTGCCACCAGTGGTGCTTTTAGAATAGTTTAAGAACTGTGGCTTTAGGTATCTGCCTTCCTTAGAGGGCAAACTCACACTGGTCTATATTCACAACTTGTATTATAATTCAAGTATGAAACTGTTTTATCTGTTGTCTGATCCTAATTTTAACATGTTCAAAGTAGAAACATTTTTGGTACATAGATTAATAAGGTCGGTTGTAAGATTTGAACATGTGTAGGATTTGATCTTTATAACACAGTGCATGTTCCAGCAGGTCCTTATTTGAAGAAAAACTGGAAGTTTGTGTAAAATCTACGCACACACCAAAATCGTGTGATCCATGAAAAATATGTAATTCTCAGAGGATTGGGTGTAGCTTATTTTCGTTAAGGACTGTAAATGAAAATAAATTATTCGTTTAGGTTGTAATTTATTGTTTTATTAGATTTTGTTTGTTAACCTGTAACCTGTAACCTACAAGTAAGTAATAAATAAAAGCCTATAGAAATAATGAATTATTTTCAACCCTTAAAGCAAATAAAATAGGATTCACAAATACAGAACAGTGACTGAAGTTTTTTAATTAAATGTTTTTTTTTTTGAAAAGGAGAATTCTATCTCATTATTCCTGAATGACCAATAAATGTGAAGCCTTTCATTTGGTTGGTCGACCTCGCAGAGGACCATTAAAAATAAAAATAAAAAGCAGAGAAGTCCAAATGATGGGTCAAAGGCATTTTACAGGGCCAATCTTTGTCCAGGGTGGAAAATATGATTTCATGCTGAAAAAGTATGGGCCGGACAGCATGACATGCACAAATGATTGGATTAAACATGCAGATTTCCCACAAGGGGGTTCATTTAATATTGTAGTACTAAAAAATGAAAAAAAAATAAAAAATGAAGTTGGGGGGAAAAAAAGAAAAACCGGAAACAGAACTGATAGAAGCACAGTGTTGCGCGGGGGACGCGTTTTAGGGATTGATCAGTTACACTTCCGTCATGGGTAGTTCTTCATGGATAGCTGTATTATCGACTGCTAATATCCACGTAAGGTGTTGAAAAGCAGTGGGGATCCGTGTGTCTGCATGATGGAGAGATGTATCGTTGCGGAGCAGAAGCGTAAAACCCCATGTGATGACAACAGTCAGGGTCGGTAAACACCACCCACCCTCCCTTCTTTCGGCTCTGGCTCTGAGTTGAAACATTAAAAAAAATGAAAGACCACAGATCTGTGTAAAAATTGTGTGAAAAAACAGGCCTGCGTGTGTGTGTGTGTGTGTTTGTCTGAATGTCTCATTTGTATGTGACTGAATCTCTGTTCATCTGTGTGAAGTAATTCAGTTTAAATTATGAATATCATGGTTCCAAAATGTTTATTTGTGTTGGGAGACTCCCCCCTCTTGTCATATTTTGAAGTTCTTCGCCTCTGGTTATTGCAACTTGCAGCTGAACTCCTGTAAGACAGTAAGTCCTGTAATCATTATAAAGCCTAGGTTTGGGGTGCGGTGGTGGTGCAGGGGTAGAGTGCTACATGTCATTATCAACACAGCACTCTCAGGTTCTATTCCCGGCCTGTGGACCTTTGTCACGTGTTTTCCTCCTCTCTCTCAACTCAATTTCCTTTCGGTTGACTGTCAAGCACTGGCAAAAATAACAACAGCCCAGTTGATTAGCTGTTAATCAATCTTGCAAAAAGACAAGTACATGATGTACATAACCGCCGGTAGAACCAGATCAATCCAGCATGGTTAGTGTGTTCAACCTCTGAGAGTGGAAAATGGGTTGAAACACCATAGAAGAAAGCCAGCCACATGTTTCAGACACGTGAGTCTAATTCGTCTTCTGAGTCTGTCATCAGATCAGGACTGTAATAAGTGATGGTCCAAAACAACTACCACTCACTTAGCTTCCTAATGTCTGCACATTGCTGCAATGAGACAGATTCAGAAAGATTCTTGTATTTTAACCACAACAACCTCAACTAGAATGTGATTGAGTGAATCTAAAAATGAAATACATTAAAAAGGTTTCACAGAATACCATCTGCAAGGCTGCTTTGTGTATTAAAAATGTTTCTCACATGTCAGTGTGGGTCTCTGTGAAGTAATGCGTGTGATGTTGAAGTGTTTTTGTCTTCAAAGCTTCGTCTCCATGGAGCTGAGCTGTTGTGGTCAAACCTTCAGGTCATGAGGTCGTAAACCCTGAGTAAACTTCAAGCTGACTGACAGAGGCTTGCTGAGGTTCTGCGACTCAGCGGCAGGAGACTCAAAATAATAAATACAGGGTAACTTGTAGTGTGGTGGATACAGTGTCTATTAAAAAATCCATATTCATCCCATTTCGTCATGTTACAACCACAGTGTAATTTATTTTTTTATTATGGGAAGGACCAATGCAAAGTATTATGTTAATGAAGACAAAATACAGTGTTGGTTTTTTTACACTTTTCTTTTCCTAATTTCCTTTTTTTTTTTTTTTTTTTTTACAAATAAAAATCTGAAAGGGGGATTTGAAGAAATCCACAGCTCAGGAAAAAGAAATCTGTTGACAGGACTAGCAATAGTGGTGCACCCTAACATCTGGGCTTTTTGGAAGACATGCAGCAAACAGTAGAAAAGAAACCTTTAGAGCTTGAGCAGGACCTGGCTTCCCACAAGCATCCATCTACCACAAGAGACTGTCTGAAAGCAAACAGAAATAACACAAACCATTGGTCCAGAAAAAAAAT
Organism: Fundulus heteroclitus; assembly: GCF_011125445.2. Classification (NCBI taxonomy): domain Eukaryota; kingdom Metazoa; phylum Chordata; class Actinopteri; order Cyprinodontiformes; family Fundulidae; genus Fundulus; species Fundulus heteroclitus. Next base: position 3,758,349 of record NC_046366.1, read on the forward strand.
TAATAGGGTCAGTATCTCTCTTAAAGAAAAACTAGTAAACAGAAACATGGTCAAAGACCCAATTATTGGGACAATTCTTTTGTCTATGCAAAGACGACATGAAGTCATTGGCAATAAGTCAGTTGAAGGCCCTTCTAACAAGAAGACTGTTAGGCACAAAGTGTTAACTCAAGGTGGTAAATACAAATGCCTGCAAACATTTTTTTTAAAAAAAACTGTGTACCCCTTCCACTTCACAATGATGCCATACCTTGTGTTGATCTGTTATAAAAAATCCCATTTTAATACAGGGACGTGTGTTGTTGATACGTGATAAAACCACTTCAAGGGGTATGCAGACTTTTGGATGAGTTGCAGTTGTTAACACTTGCCTTGCAGCAAGAAAGTATTGGGTTCAAATCCCCAAACTTTCTGCATAGTTTGCATGTTCTCCCTGTGCATGGCTGGGTTGTCTCAGGGTACTCCGGCCTCTGGATTGTACAATGCTCACAATGTGCTTACTTGTACAATTATACAATAATACAACACAGTAATAAAATTATTTTACAGCTTTATTGCTAAAAGGTTTGGTTTGGGTTTATTTATCTATATGCAACAGGCCATCATCATGGTTTTTAATTGGCCCTATAACTGTCATTAGCATAATGTAGCTTACTTAAACAGCTATTTCACTTCCATTTGGCACAAACAGCAAAACAGAACAACACAAACATTCAGCAAAGTCTGTCGATTGAGAAGAACGATGATTTAGTCAAACTGGAAATCTAATATCTGCTTCATTCAGCTCGGTGATCAGCACCGAAAAAAAAAAAAAACACCTTATCCAGTCGATCCTAAAGGGAAAAAGAGAAAACCAAAGCGGTCTCTTTCTCTTTATCCCCAAAGCAGGATAACAGCCTGCGTTAGGGGAATACCCACGCCTGCCAATTGCAGTAATGGCCCCTAATTCCAAATTAATTCAGTCTAAATGAACTGTCAGAGGGAGATTGATTTGTTGAAGCTGCTGTCTTGATGAGTGCTGTCGTGGGAGGAGGGTGATTAGGCTGTGAGACCTGCGTCAACCTCGCACCGCCTGAGGCTTTTTGTCCTTCCAGCAGACCTGAGCAGGGGGCAACAGCAGCTGCTTCTGGGATGACAGGTACTGGGACGTGTGGCCACTTGGGGCCAACGTCCACTGAGGACGTAGAAGTGGGAACCAAGCGATCTGAGGCAAATGTTCATTTGGAATTCATTGGACAATCTGTCTCTTAGGGGAAAGTCAGTGAGGTCTTGAGATACTGTAAAACCCCGTAATAGTATATCATTTTGTCATTATTTCCACAATTACTGAATGTATGGTGTATTACTTTCAGTTTCAGTGAAGAATTGAATTCTAGACATCAAAAAGTTCCTTCTGCAAATAGTTTCAGGCCTTTTCTATAAAGACAGCCTTATTAATAGGCTCTCTTCAAAGTTAATTAGCTGTGGAAACGAGGCCAGGGGCACTGGCGTTCTACCCCAGAGGACTTTGCTATCCCTGCTGATTCCCTGGCTAGGCTAATTATTTCCCAATAACCTTACTTACTGGCCATGCTCCCTCCTCTGGGCCTGAGCCTAACAAGCGTCGCCCTGCAAGTCGCGAGGCTGTTCTGCTCAGAAGTTTTTAGCCGTCTGCCTCCCTGCATGCCTGCCGTCGCAGACGCGATTGCCTCCTCTTCCTCCCTCTGAGAGGAAGCGGGTTCAGAAGCTCCGCCGAATCCGGCCTCGCCGAGGCCGTGGGTGGTGGCTTTCGAAAGAGGCACCGGCGTTTGAAGTTGGAAATTAAATTCCTTCAAATTCGCCATTAACGCTATTACTTAAAGTATTGGACACACTTGGAAGTATCCTGATGGCATTAGGTCTGCTGTCATTAAGTTTGCCCTCTGCTGCAGCTCTGCCTGGAAATATCAATCTCTGCAAAACCTAAACAGCTAACCGTATTACTCTGCCTGTTTAATTTTACTGTTTACTCACTTTATTATTCCGTATTTTTTTTTATTTTTCTCTGCCATAGCCAAAGCAGAATCTGTCTGCTCACATACAGTATACCACTCATACGAATGAATGTGGGCCACATACATATTGTGGGGGCTGAAAAGCTGTTTATCATGCAAAGAGGGAACATCAGAGGCTAAGAGGGGAGATGGCTAAAAGGGGGAAGATATCACAATGGCCTATATTAGAATATTGGAAATTAAATATGAACTTATGATCCTCTGACATACTTGAAGATGAAAGGTGCAACAAACTCCCCACGGACTAACATTTATGAGGAGAGTTTAGAACCATAAAAACAGCATTTTGCAGGTGATAATTATTAACATTTTCTGTTTACTGCAGTCGTTTCGGTAAGTTAAGCAAGTCAGTGAAGTACAATGCAGGGCACCGAAAAAGTATTTAGCCTTCTGCAGATTTTTTCTACTTTCATTTTCTTTTTTTTAACCACAAACTAATGTTTCAGATCATCAAACAGATCTTATCAGACAAAGGCAATCTGAGGAAAATCTGACAGGTTTATGTTTTCAATTTGTTTCTAGAGAAAACTATCAAGACCAGCCAGGCCTTATGTGGAAAAGTAACTGCTCCATTTTGAAGTCCTAAATTAGCTGTAACTAACCAATTTCCTTTAGTCCAGTCTCACTGGCCACAAGCAGGCATAATTACTGTCAAACCTGTAAAATAATAATTTAAAAAAACATTTATTGTAGAACATGAAAAAGGCTGAAAAACCAGATGTTGCTTAGTCAACATCTGGATGTAAATCCACAAGGATACCTGGCAGATGTGGCAAAAGGTTAATGGCAGTTGTTTCAGCCAGGGCTGGCACAAGCAGTTATCTATATGGGTTAATTTATGTCATTTACAGGACCAGGTTGGTTTGGATAACCATTTCCTTAAATTAAATCATATTTAGATAAATGAATTTTGTGTTTGTATTTACTCAGGCTATCATTGTCTATGTTACATTTATTTGATGATCAGAGATATTCAAGTGTGACAAACAGCAAAAAGAAGAGAAGACATCTGTAAAGGGATGCATGCTTTTTAATGGCAACATATTCGCTCCTTAATGTTGCATTTATGCCATCGATTACAGCCTGTGTTTGTTTCTGCAATAGTGTTTTTCTCATTTGACTACACAGCATTAATCCTCCTTTAAAGCTGTCGCTTTACAATCCCCGCTAAGTGCACCGCCCGAGGCCAGCGCTCACACTGTATGTACAACAACTGACTAATGCTCAGGGAAACATGTTTGTCTTCATCATTAAAAGCGATCATAACATATTAAATCGGAGGTTTCTTCATAATAGCTTAAGGATGCATGTCACATATCTTTGATAAGTTGGTTGTTTTTGCAGATTTAGATGCGTAAATTCCCAACAGAGTGCACAACAGTAGCCATCTAGGAGGTGTTTGATGGAGAGAGACCAGGACATCCTGACTTACACATGTTTTGTTGTCCCTGTAATCTAAATGGAGTTTAAGACAAAACCCTTCTTGAGGTTTTGATAGTATAAACACCAGATATCCGGAGTTCAACAACTCGATGTGGCAGCACAGAAATACCAGTGTTGATCTACAGGGATCTTAAATGTTTGTGATCTCCTGTTGGTGGTTTTATTTCTGGGCTCTTTGATAGATGGCACATTTTCTATCAAAATCAACACCTGACATTTTAGCAATTGCATTTGTATTAAAGGGTTAATCTGGATTTTAAAGAGAGGTTCTTTAAAGTTCTTAAATGTCATAGCTTCCCCAGCTTTAGCACAAAGATGTCACATCACTGGAAACTTGTTGGAAAACTAAATAGTGCCATCAGATGCATTTCATTTTGGCTGACTTCAGCAATTTAAAACAACTAAAAGTGTCCAAATCAGTGAGACAAAACACTATGCTGGGGGAAATGTGCAGTTTCAAGAGAGACCCTTGTTAAGTTTGATGATATTTTCTTCAGTGTTTGTGTGAATTTAGAAGCTGCTGAATTAATCCTCTGTCATGATAAGAACGTGAGACTCTGAATGAGAGCAATTACTGAGGCAGACGGTTTAGTTAAAGTGTTTGTCAGAATGTAGATGAACAAGATCAAGGTGTCAGCGGTTTGGAGGTCCTGCTGGGAAAGATTGAGAGGCTGGTGAATAACTTGGGTTTTGGATTGTGGAAAATAATGTTGGGAGGATAAACTCACTGAGGAGGAGGCTTGGGTTCGGTCTGGGGGAAAAGTGCTGTCCAGTAGTCTGGTTTGTCGGTCCAGATCCGGTTGTTTCCTCTATGTTGGTTTGTAGGAGGGTGGACAGGCAGGTGAGCGCAGGCAGGAGGGCTGAACAGAGTCTTCCTGATAAGGGTCCAGAGGCATTGGTTCCAGGTATCTCATTGGTAGGATCCAAGATTCTAGGAGGAATAAAACAAGGAACTTGGTTAGGTTCAGGTTTGAAAGGTTTCAAGGATCCAGCTCCTTCTAAAAGGTGGTAATTGGCTCTGATGGAGTGCACCTACCTGTCAAACCCTGCAGAGGAGGGAGAGAAAGAAAACCAGACCTGCACCTAGACCACAGAGTATGACATCCTCCAGATCTGCTGCCACTTGTCTGTCTGCTCCAGAACTACACAAGTCTTTGGACTGTGCATCAATTGTGCAGAAGCATCAGATATGGTAGGTTTATCTACATTTTAGGTCCCAAAATTGTTTGAAAATCATCCTGGTGGATTCACAGACAGCTCATTTACCATATCAGATGATGGGGCCTTGGATTCAATTTACTTCAATTTCCCTTTGGGATCAATGAAGTTATTTGATTTTGAATTTAAATTGATAAAGCACATCTGTTTCACTACTTCCTTGATTTGTATACCTTTTCCAACAAGCTCACCATCATGTGACATCTGGAACTGGCATCAATAAGAATTTCACTGAACCTGAATTAAAATAATCTGAAGTCAGCCTTTAAATTTCTTTATGCACAAATATGTCATGCTTGATTTTTTGTCCATTGTACACAGGTGTGTGCTGGCATAACAAGGACTGTGTTCTTGATAAATCATGCCAAGAGAACGAAACATTGCCTTACACTGCACCACCTACCTCTTATAATCAAACTCTGGAGAAAAATGTACCAAAATCAATGAGCAGCACAGATGGGACTCCAACCAGCCACAACGCTGAAGCTGTGTAGATCCATCTTTTGCCACCAAATCAAGTTTTAAAATTTGATGCTTTTATGGGTACCATCAGATCAAGTAACACATTTAACTGTTGGAGTCATGACTGTGATTCTGCCATCAGCAGTTGCCTTGTCATGCTGTCATGTTCATGTTAAGTTTTCTCACCTGCATGTAGAAATCCCTCAGGGATAAGGAAAAAATGGTAAATGGTTTATTTTGGGATTGAAAACGTATGACTATGTACAGCAGAGGACCCGGATCCCCATCTAGATCAGTGTCTTAAGAAAATAATTCAAAGATGGTGATTGTATAAGAAGCAGTGTAGCTCAGATGGTGGAATAGTTGTTTACATTAAGAAGGTTGTGGGCTCAATTCCAGCCCCCTGACCACACGTTGCTAAAGCATGCCTAGCTGGCTACCGATCTGTATGTCGGGGTATAAATGTGGGCCACTTAGTGCTATTAAAGGAATATGGCTATAGTGTAAAGTGTTTTAATGGTCAGAATGAGTAGGACACACTGTTACATAAGTTCAGTCCATTTAATGCTTAAGGAGTGAGTGGATTAGACTAAACACTAGATGTAACAACATTGTTAAGCATTTACGAATTCACAGGTAAGGACTGCAATGCAATAAGGAAAACCATTCAAAGCATTTGTCGGTGTGATAAAAACATGAATTCTGACATGATTATGATCAGCACTGTGATCAAGGTTTATGTTCTGCTATCTAATAAAATTGCCCAATGGAATTAAATAGAAACCTCTCTAGTAAATTCAATTTAATTCAATTTTATTTAAATAGCACCAATTCACAACACATGTCATCTCAAGGCACTTTACAAAGTCAAATTCAATCAAATCATACAGATTGGTCAAAAGGTTTTCTATCTAAGGAAACCCGATAGATTACATCAAATCTTGACAAGCAGAATTCACTCCTCCTGAAAGAGGACTGTCCACTGAGCCACAGTGGACAGTGGTTTGCATTCTTGATGGCTTGGCAGCAATCCCTCATACTGAGCATGATGGTGGAGAGGAACCCCCCCCCCCCCCCCTTTTATATGTTAGAATGACAGATGATCTACCCTCTTGGACAACATCACAGCCAGCTGAACACCAGAACAGATGTACCTATTATATAGAGAAAAAAGACAAAGAGAACATAAAGTTAAAAGTTGAAATAATAAATAATGCAGAATCGGAGAGTAGTTGGAGAACCCAGCAGAGTGAGTGACATAGATCTTGATGTCTTCCAGTAGCCTAAGCCTATAGCAGCATAACTACAGAAATCGCTCAGGATGACCTAAGCCACTCTAACTATAAGCTTTGTCAATAAAGAAAGTTTTAGGCCTGGCCTTAAAGGTAGAGTCTGCGATTTTTCCGGAAGTTTTCCCAAGTCCCTTTTTGAATAACAGCACATGCACAAGATCATCTCACCTGCTCTTCCGCTTCTAAGGTGTATCACATTAAAAAAAACAAAAAACAAATCCACTCTGGTCTTACTTATTTCTACCGAGGCCTATCTCTTCTTCTCATAAACTTGTATGTGGTTTGCTTCATGCGACTCTCAGTCATGTTCAAAGAATAAGGTGAGAGAAGCCGAGCTACAATGAATGGCTAACGCCGAAACTAACTGCTAAGCTAACCACTAAGCTAACCGGATACGTAAACACTAAATGTACACATGCACAACCAGCAAGCAGGAACTGACAAGGAATGTGGACGCACACTGGCGTTACGTGAGTGCATCAGAATTACTGGCATGTGGTGCAACCAATAGATAATGTGATACCCCCCAGAACTTGAGGGATAGAGGGGGGTGAGGGCAGGACCAATTTTTGAGATAGATTTTTTTAACCTCCTTTTTCTGAATACATGATGTTCAGGATATAAGAACGATTTTAGCCAGCACAACAAAAAGTGTTTCTGAACAGGATTACCAACTATAGCTGTAAAAGCAGACAGGGTGTCTGCCTCACGGACCAAAACTGGGAGTTGGTTCCACAGGAGAGGAGCCTGATAGCTAAAGGATCTGCCTCCCATTCTACTTTTAGAGACTCTAGGAACCACCAGCAGACCTGCAGTCTGAGAGCGAAGTGCTCTGTTAGGAACATACGGGGTAATCAGAGCTCTGATATATGATGGAGTTTGATTATTAAGGGCTTTATACGTTAGAAGAAGAATTTTAAATTCTATTCTTGATTTAACAGGAAGCCAATGAAGGGAAGCTAAAATTGGAGAAATATGATCCCTCTTGTTGATTTTCATCAGAACTCTTGCTGCAGCATTTTGGATCAGCTGAAGGCTTTGAACTGCATTTTGTGGACTTCCTGATAGTAAAGAATTACAATAGTCCAGCCTTGAAGTAACAAATGCATGAACTTGTTTTTCAGTGTCAATCCTGGACAGAATATTTCTAATTTTGGCAATATTCTGAAGGTGGAAAAAAGAAACCCCAGAAACCTGTTTAATATGGGATTTAAATGGCATGTCCTGGTCAAAAGAAACGTCAATGATTTTTACATTGTTACCAGAGGCACATTTAATGCCATCCAGATTAACTGATTGATTATTGGTACATGATACCAGAGTCCCATTAAAGGGGATATATTATGCAAAATCCAATTTTCTAGCCCTTAAATGCATTTACCTGGAGTCTCTAGGACTGCAGAAAATGAGAATGTAGGTTCAGGAGTTACGAAGGTATCCTTTTATTCTGTTATGATCATCTTTTCCACGCCATTCAGTTTTTTTAATATTTTTTTTTTTTATGAATATGTCACAGTACTTGCAGCGGAACTGCTAAACGATTTTGTAGTCCATGCTGAAGTATGTAAAAACCTACACAATTAATTCCACCGTCCCTCAGCATACTACATAAATAGCCAAAGAAGTTGGAGGGTACGCTCTGTGACCTGAAAATATGTGGGGTGTGAAGAGGCTCCTTTATTTTTAAAGAGACATTTATCTCTATGTGTTGCTTTAAAGTAGTCCTAATTAATTTGATCCAGATTTATTTGGCAGATGAAAGCAGCACTAATGTATCAATCACCTGAACTGTATTGTATTGTGGCAGGTAGTACAATTTTAGAGCAAAAAGGGAAAATATACTGAACACTTGTTATTTTTATTTTAACTAAAAAAACTACAAAATAACAAAAGTGGGAAAGGAATGAATTTCCCATTGTCTGTTCCTCTACAACCTATTACCAACAAAGTTTCCTTTTGTCCTCCCATAATGCACCTGGGGCCATAATAGAACCCAGGCGTCTCATTTCCCTGATGGACCTGTGCTCTGCCTGACACCCCTGTCCATAAACTCGTTAACAACTTTACTCCTGCGGCTGCCCCTGGCCATGCAGTGATGTCCCCGTGTCTCACTCTTTCTCCATCTCTTAACACGGCATCCCTCTTCTTCCTACTCCCACACTCACCTCCTGTCCGTCCATTCCTTGGACTTGGAACTCCAAAGCCGTTTCTTTACTTCCCTTTTTTATTTTACTTCCTCATTCCTTTGGGGTATTTCTAGAAGAAGCTCATTCTTTGGCCTCTCAATAGAAAGTTGGGGGTGGGGTATCTGGCAGCCCACATCCTAAACCCTGGCAGCTAAGCCTGTCAATACTATTTAAATTCAATTCTTTGGCCCCAAACTAGCCACTACATTATTTAACAGGCATACAGTCAATCGCACATTATCTACACATTACCAGGTAAATAGTGTTTATACAAAATCTGCCCAACAGCAGTTGTTGAGCAATGTGGTTACTAGCATCTTTGTCACACCGGACAGTCAATATAGGGGGTTTATTCTCTGAATCCATCAGGCAGATCTACTTATCTGTCTTTAACCTAGGTGACAGTTTCTTAATTCAGTATAAGACAGAGAAAACCTGGTGTTTTTTATTGGTTGAATTAGGGAAACTAAAAGAGTACAGCCATTAAAGTGGGGAAAACATCCATAGGCATAACACTTTGTCACCGCTGTCTTAGTTTCCTTTGTCTGCCAAAGCAAACTGTTCAATCCAAAGCACCAACACCACCATAAGTGTAATGTACCTCTAGATGTGGGAAAGGATGGGCTCTAATAAAAGCAAGGTTTCATTTGGTCTGGAGATGTTTTCTCATCTCGTGAGCTGAATGGAGAAATGTTCATTAAGAAATAAATCAAATGAGCCATGACGGCAACAAGGTTGCAGCGGAAATTCAATTTGTATTCATAAACCGCCACGAGCCAGGAAGTGATAATTCATAAGAGTTGTGTCACTGAAGCTGGTTTCTTCTTGTTATTTAAAAGAGCCTGTGTTGTGAGCATGCATGTGTGCAGTTGTGTCTGCCTGTGTGCGCCTCGCAGTCAATCCCCTCATAAAATAATGAACTCTTTGGGATCTATTAGCGATGATCATTTTTCCAAGTGTTGTTTAAAGTCTAAACTCATTAAATAAGCATAGTGCTGATGTTTGTTCATTAGTGTAATGAAACTCAAGGTGTTTTCTGAATTGCTTTAAAATTATTCTCCTGTAGTAGCGTAAAATGAGCAAAAGGGTCCAAACTCTATGAGTAAAGTTTCTGCAAAACTGCTTTAAACAGAAGTTATTTTCACATAATGCGAATGGGTTTCCAGCAAATAACCCAAAACCATGCTGATTTGTAAACAGTCACACTTTCCCGGTGCATCAGAAAAAGTGATGCAAGAGATGATTTTTTTTTAAATATTTTTATTGTCAGTCCAGTGAGATTTAAAACAAAGAAGATATGCAAGCAATAGAATAAAGTTAAGATCCTAAAAAACTTTTTTGGTGTCACAGAGGATGAAGCTTCTGGAGTTTCCAAATGTTATCTGTAAAAATTCAAGTGATTCTCAAAGTTGTGTTCCAGACCCATCTCTGATACACCAAGTAAGAGAGCTAGAGGTAATTTCCAAAAATGTAATAAAAAAAATACAAATTCCATATCTTTACCAGGATGCATAGTGGGATAGTTGTTAGTATTGTTAGCTTGTATTACGACGGTCCTTGGTTCAAATCCCAGTCAGGGGTCTTCTGCATTATCTTTGCGTTGTCTCTAATGGTGTATGTGACTACTCATACAGGATTCCTCCCACACTATTCAGCCTGATTTGCTTTGTCAGAAATTCCAGAAGACAACGATCTAGGCCTGGATCAGAGACTACATCACAAACAGATCTACAGTTTGGGAGACTGAAGGGTTGTGTAGCTAACCAGGAAGTCAGCAGCACAGGAGCACCACAGGGAACTGTACTTAAATAAAGTCAAATAAAACTCTGAAACATGTGGTGGGCCTTTGCATCCAACATTTTGTAGAACCACCAATTGCTGTATTTACAGCTGCATGTTTTTAGAGGTATTACTTTAAAAACGTTTCCGCTAGCTTTACACATCTAGAGACTGGAAGTTTTGCCCGTCCTTTTTATACTATATAACCTGAGCACCCTTGGTTCTGGGGACAGCGGCACTTCAAAATGTATCCATGCCCATAAAGGGGCCCAGTCACGTACTATGACTTCACAAATTTCTACAACAGTAGCTCACGCTGGTTGTATACAAAGGTTTTCCGATTAAATTACTGTCGTTGGCTTTTATACTTTATTTCTGCTTTTTAAGCTCTGTTTTGCCTATGTTAATTAGTAAACGAGGCTATTTTGTGTATATTTACCACAACAAGACCACATGACCCGAGGTACGATACCACGCATGGAGTTATGGCCATAAAGTGTGTTGGAGTATATTATTTTTTCATGCTGCCCCTGCCTCACAATAAACTTGTTGCTCATGAGATATATTCAATTCATTTAGTAATTTTTGAGAACTCTCAAAAAGAGGCCTGAGGTTAAGGAGGCCAGTAAAATAGTTCAAGCTCACTCAGCTTGCATGGACAGCATTTTTATCAAATCATTGGAACATTATTTTTCAAGTGTTACCACAGATTCTCAAATGGATTTAGGTCTGGACATTGACTGGGTCTTTCTAAAATATGAATATGCTTTGATACGCCAGGGTTATTGAATTGCGGCCCTGCAGGGCTGGTTTCCTCCAACCTTTAGATATCTTTCTGCTTCAGCACACCAAATTAAATAATTAGATCATTAACAGGACTTTTTTTTTTTTTTTTTTTTTTTTAGAATTTTTCGAATGCTGGGGAGGTAATTAAGACATTTACTACATGTGAGTTAGACTATGAATGCATCCACAGGACTCCAGCCCTCAAAGTATTGGAGTTTGAGAGCCCTGGTCTAAACAGTACAAGCTCTGGCTTTATGTTTGGGGTTATTGTCCTGCTGGGAGGTGAAACTCTTCCCCACTCTCAAGTCTTTTTCTTCCAGGATTGTCCTGTTTTTAGCACCATACATCTTCCCATAAGATCTCACCAGCTTTCTTGTCATTGTCTAAGAATAACATGCCCGCAGTATAATTTGCTGAATAGTTTTCCAGACCGTGGACTGCTATGACTTTGTAGGTTCACAGTTGTGCCATATTGTTTTTATTTTATTTTCTCTTTCAGGTGATGGAGTGAAAAGAGCACTTTTTTTTTCCTGCCCTTTTTACTGTGGTCTTTGTGTAATATATTGTAACTATTACCTAAGCAAGCAATGGTTTGAGCTGAATGTCATTAAGGAGTATCAGAGTGAAATAGGCAGAAAATAAATGCACACTTTTTAGACTTTCTAAAACAATTTTAAAACTGTGCATCATTTTTCTTTGACTTCATAATTGTGCACTCATTTGTGTTTATCCTAACACATTATAAGGTTGTGTTTATAACTTGACAGAATGTAATAATTTTCAAAGGGTATGAATACTTTTTCAATCCAGTGTAGTTTATATCTGACTTGAATCTACATTATCTATGCGGAGGTAGCCTGCCTTCTCAGCTGAAAACATCATGTATGTGGAAAAACTAAGTATGTCCAAAAAATTGACATACTTTATGTATAAAACATGTAAAACCTAGTAATTAAAGGGATGCACATTCTTTATTTCACAACAGCACATCCCTCAAAAAACAATGAAATAGCCTCCTAATAAATTGTATCATTTTTGAGACCATGAAAGCGATGTTTGGAGCATTCCAAATTCAAACACTTATTCATAACACAATATGACACTTTCCTTATAGCACAGGGGTGCACACATATTTGTAGTCCTTAATTTTTTTTCTCCACAAAAGAATGTAACATATTTAGAGCAGAGAGAGAGGATGGGCCTGAGAGAAAAAAAGAGGATGAGTTCTGTGGAGTGGTGGAGAGTCTGCCAAAATCCATTACCTAAGTGTTCTTTATCTTTTCCATATGCCTTTGTTGTCTAATCTATCTGGGCAAATCCGAGATTCAGAAAACAAACAAATGGATCAGTCCCTCTGCTGCAAACGTGTCACTGCAATCCCCACAGAGCTGCACTGCTTTAGCGCTGACCAGTGGACAGGGGGAAAAGTGCAGAGGGCTACATAAAGCGGTGGGGACGGATGGATGAATAATACAGGAGACAGAGCTTCTACTTTTGCCCTTGCATCCTTGATCCTCCCAGCTTTCACCCAGCCCCACACTTCTCCATCCTATGCGTTCTTCTTTTAAGGAGGATTGGAGTTTATTCCAGACAATCCGCCCTAGTTCAGGAAGTGGAACGAAGGCGACTCAGGAAAATGTGCGATCATGGACAGACTTTGAGGGAGAAAAACATGTTAGAATAGAGTCGTGGTTCTTATCAGATTTATGCAAAGTGGTTTAGGGTTCATCGACAGCTTGCACTCAGTTGTTAACTTTCAAACTGTTGAAAGGACATATATGCATTGATTACTAAAGATTTCTGAGCCTTGAGGATGGGAAAGCTTACTGGCTTTAGTTTTCAAGATGGTTTGGAAACATAGTACGGTAAGTTCTAAGTCATCACTGATATTCATTATTTACCATGGAAATGTAGCTCATATAGACCCAATGGTAATCATGGTTGTTCTATTAGGCCACTCTCATTTTTAACTTTCTTTTAGTTCTTTGAGGTGGTTTGTTTACGCACAGCTCAGCTATTGTCCCACCACTGGTCTAAAGTTTGACTGGATGTTTGTGAAGCCTTGCTCCATTATTTTTTTAGGATTTCTCGATAAATACAATAGTTCCACCATTACACTGTAAGAAAAAAGAAATGTGAAATTTAAGAAATATAATGTGTCCATCCACCCATCACTAACACATGTTTGTGGTTTGTGCCTGTCTTTAATACAAAATTATAGTTATAACGACAGAAAAAATAAACATAAAACATATTTTAAAGCAACATAGTAGCAACTTGGTCCTATGCTGGACAATACTTTTGCAGAGGTTGTTCTGTTGCATTATCAGGCTTAGATCAAGCACACAAAGAAATATCACTTTACAGTTTTATTTTCAGAGGTGCCCAGAAATCCCAAATCATTAGCCCTCCAAAACAGTTGAAATGAGATGTTGGTGCTAATGGACTGTTTGGCTTGATCCATACATTGCTGTACATTATGGAAAAGAAATATTCCTACTATGACTAAGTCCATTGAAAGAACACTGCTCCATTTATCTTTTTTGTTTGTTCAGATGCAATTTTATGATCTATTTCCCTTTAAAAAGGATATGCTTACTTCTTGCAGCATCTTGAAATCAATGCAGCCTAAACAGAAATATACAGTTCCGAACATGAGTTTAATATTTAGCCAGCTACATCAGTGGGATATGCACGTGAATGTCCTGATCTTGCTCATTGAGTGAAAGATTTTAGGTTAGGAGAAGAAGCTTTTAGCTTGTTGTTGTGTATGCAGCAAACCTTAACAGCCGAACATGGAGATCTGCTGTGTGTGTCCCTTACCCTGCGAAATTTAAGCATAGACTCTCCACAAAGAGAGGGGTGGTCTCTACTTACGTCAACAAAGTGGCTTTCCTCGCTGCCTGAAGAGTACAACATTGCACCAGTACAAGGCAAACCATCACTACAGTTACTAGACTGAGTTCAGCTGGCACCCTTCACTGACCAATCAGAGATGCTGGATGTCCATCAGAATGGTCACAATAAGAGTCAGAGTCTGAGCAGAGATTATTAATTATTTAGATAAAACTAATGAAATATTTTTAATTTCATTTAGTTTTGATTTGTATTTTTTTGTGTTTTAATTGTTTGGGGCAGGCACCGAGATGCTCACATGAAGCTATCAGCGGTACAGACTGTGTTTTGGAAAGTTAATGATAGTTGAAGAGTCCCTTTATTTCCTGCAACATGTAGCCTACTTATTCTGTTTTATTTATGTTTTATCATCATCTCCTCTCACTAACCTGCATGAATATATAACTGAATAATGCTTTGAAAGGAGCAAGATGGTAAATGTTTATCTCACTTGCTAATGCTAAAGCGCCACTAATGCTAACGCTAAAGCCCCGCTAATATGAAAACTAAACCCAGTGCTCTCAACTCTCACGCATTGACCGTGTGACACACGCATTTCACTGACTTCACACGCTCACACGCAACACATGACATTTCACACGCAAACATGGAATTTCTCACGCATAAAAATCACAAAGCCCATCTGGGCTGCGGACGACAAAACTCCGCCTTCTGCTGAGATGTTTCAGCTTCTTTCACAGCTTGTGGCCATCAGTAATTCCTGCTGCAGTTCTTTTTAACAGAGCAGCAGGAAGAGTGATCAGAGTTATGAATAATTTTAGTCTTAACAGTGGTGAAAGTGAGCCGGTAAGGTCCTGTACCGCGTACACAGGAGGGGAGGGGGCGGAGCTGCTGCCAGATGACCGGTTCATTCAGAACCAGTCATGGCTGCACGCTGATCATAAAAACAGTTCTGCTAACCAGATGCAGTTTAAAGCGCCACTTGGTCAGTTTATAAGTTTCGTTTTTATTAATTCTGCCTTTTTTTAACTACATGCACCGTATTTCAGTGCCTCCGCGCTTGCTCCTCTCCCTCCCCTCGTTTCCCTCGGAGCGGTGCGCTCTGGGCGTCAGTGCGCCCAGAGCGCGCTAACGAGAGCAATAGAGATTTGTCTGATCAGCGCGGCGACTGACTGAGAAACCTGTCGCTGTGAAAGGTGATAATGGTTATAAACTGTAACAGTCTAGAAGTGCATGGATCTGAAAAGAGGGAGACATCAGCAGCTGGATCGTGCGTAAAGACGCAGCGTGAACCTCTGTGTGCTTTAGTGTTGCTGCTGAAGGGAAAATGTTGATCATAAAGGCTTGATGAAACTCAGCCTGATTCACCTATCAGGTTATAGATTTACAATGATAAACAACCCATAGATGAATGTGTAACAGTGTAATAATTCGGTCAATAACTTAAAACTACTTAATTTTATTCAGTATTATTTGAACAATTGTGTTTTTTTATGTTTTAATCCATTAACTGAACAATAAAGCATTAATACGTCTCTTTCTCTTTTTAACACAAGTAATACATGTCTACTTCATTGTCTGGTGGGATAAAAATGAGATGGAGATGACTCCACCGACTCTTCCAGGGTCCGTTTTAGCCCCGCCCCCAAACAAGCCCCGCCCCCACATTAGCATAATCTCACTCTTAACTTTTGATAAAAGTTGAGAGGTCTGCTAAACCTCTGCTAATGGTAACATGGTAGCAACTATTAGCTATGTTTTGTTTACTAAACAGCTCACTCTGATCAGCTCTAGCACACCGCTGCACAAATACCAACATCAGTATTTGTATTAATGGTACCTAAAGTTACACATGTGGCAACAGGGACTGCTAGCTAGAGCCCCACAGCCATTTTCTTTTGTTAACTTAGTATGGAGTTAGTTTCCTGCCAAAACGTTGTAGACAAAAAAATGTGTTGCACACAAATAAAACTTTTTTTGTACCCCCAAAAAATGTGTTGCACACAATAAAAACTTGTTTTGCAAACTGTCCCCAAACTTTGCACTCAAAATATCATCTATAAGTTGTCCCCGAGTACAAAACGGTCTCTGCTCTCACAAAACATCCTCGAGTACGAAACATTTCCATACCTCTGTGACAAATTTCTGCCAAAAGTCATGTGATGCATTAAGAGTTGTTGTTCAGACTTCCCGACAGCAGGGGGTGCACTCGAAAAAAATTAAACGCGCCGGTTTAGCTGAGGAAGACAGACGTGATATCACAGCCAACATCATCAACACCCACAGGTGAGTTTCAAAACGTTCCCGGTGAAAAGTTAATAGCTAACTATGCAAATAGAACATGTAACATCTGAGTTAAAGGCACTTTTTAGTTTTATCTCTGATTTTAAAATGCTATGTAACGGACTTTTGAAAAATAACGTATTTAAACCATGATCTGATCTTTAACTCTCCTATCTCCTATAACGCTCGTGTCTTATTTGCCACAGTCGACAGGCTAACAAATCCTCCTGTGTCCGTTACTTCCGAACTCCACTCCACCAGGGCCTGCAATGAATTTGCTAACTTCTTTACTGAAAAAATCCTAAAAATTAGAGGATCAGTTTGTACTACCATATCAACACCAGAACCAATGCTTTATTCAGCTGGAACTATTTCTGACAAAATGTCCCATTTCAGCGAAATAAACCACAAAAGCTTAGAGCAGATCATTCAGCAGCTAAGTTCCTCCTCCAGCTGCCTTGATGTTCTACCCACAGTTTTCCTTAAGAAAGTTTTACCTGTCATAGCGTCTGATTTGACCCAGATAATAAACACGTCCCTTCTGTCAGGTGTTTTCCCCCAGTCCCTAAAAACAGCAATTATCAAACCACTGCTGAAAAAGAACAATTTAGACAAACTTCTACTCCAGAACTACAGGCCCATCTCAAACCTCCCCTTTATCAGTAAGATTATTGAAAAAGCTGTATTTCAACAATTAAACACCTTCTTAACAACGACCAGCCGCTTTGACGTTTTCCAGTCAGGCTTCCGTGCTTACCACAGTACAGAGACGGCCCTTATTAAGGTGTTTAATGACATCCATATAAATACAGACTGTGGAAGAACCACCGTGCTGGTACTATTGGACCTTAGTGCAGCATTTGATACTGTCGATCACTCCATTCTGTTAGAGCGCCTGGAGAACTGGGTCGGCCTCTCTGGTACAGCTCTCCACTGGTTTAAATCCTACTTAAAGGACAGGGAATTTTTTGTATCAGTAGGTAACTTTACATCGAAGATTACAAAAATCCCATTTGGGGTTCCCCAAGGGTCCATCCTGGGTCCCCTCCTATTCAATATCTACATGCTCCCTCTAGCCCAGATAATAAAAAATAACAACATCAGCTACCATAACTATGCAGATGACACACAGCTCTACATCACCATGTCACCAGGTGACTATGAACCAATTCAGGAACTAAGTAAATGCCTAGAAGAAATCAATGCATGGATGTGTCAAAATTTTCTTCAGTTGAACAAAAACAAAACAGAAGTAATAATATTTGGACCAATAGAGGAGAGATCAAAAGTTAGCTCACAGCTTCAGCTGCTTCAGCTAAAAACCACTGATCAGGACTAAGTCACTAAGACTAAGAAAGTAGAGCACATAACCCCAGTTCTAAAGTCCTTACACTGGCTCCCTGTATCTCAGAGAATAGACTTTAAAATACTTCTGTTAGTCTATAAATCTCTAAATGGCTTAGCACCTAAATACATCACAGACTTGTTATCACTGTATCAACCCTCCAGACCACTAAGGTCTTCTGGCTCCAGCCTGCTCTGCATACCTAGAACCAGAACTAAACAAGGAGAAGCAGCATTTAGTTCCTATGCTCCACTTATCTGGAACAAACTTCCAGAAAACTGTAAAAGTGCAGAAAGCCTGAGTTCCTTTAAATCGAGATTAAAAACACATCTGTTTAGAATTGCCTTTGAATGTTCAAGTTAAAATGTTTTACTGTTTTCAAATGTTCTTTTTTGTTTCTACACTATCCCTGCTTGCTTTTATTCTGTTTTATTTTCCTATATTTTAATCATGTAAAGCACTTTGCATTGTCTCTGTACTGAATTGTGCTATATAAATAAATTTGCCTTGCCTTGCCTTGCCTTATCAGAATTGAACGTCTTTGGAGAGACGTGTGGTGTGCACAAACTAATATATACTACAATGTGCTGCACTCAGGAGCGGACAACAGTTTCTTTGACTTGTCAAACATGTTAAATAACTTCTGTTGTCACTATTTATTTGTCCCAAGACTACAAGCAAGTTTTGACACCATCAGCAGTGGCTGGGATAACCATTCACTCAGAACTGAAGGGAATCTAACACTCAGTCAGTTATGGGAGATGGGAAGCATCCAGCATGCTGTGGTAGAACCAGAAATCACAGAGATAAGAAGATTTTTTTTGTGCTTGCTATTATAAAGTTTTTCACATTGTCTATATGTCAAACCAGAAAGGAATTTATCTGACCACTCCAGTACAACAAAACATTGAGTACATCAGAGAAGTGGCGTTGAAAGTGGTTTCTCTGAAATGTGTTTATTATGGTCCTTCAACATGATTAATGGATTTTTGAGTCTTTTTTCAATCCTTTGCTCCATGAATTAAATTATATTCAGTAAATTGTACCAATAGAATTATGGCCTCTTTCTTATTCTCTATATATCTCCATCTTTCTTGCAGGGACTCTGTCTGCCTCATATTGACAGTAGACTGCTGGATGACCCACACTGTGGGGTCACTATTTCTGAAACTGGCGATGTGTTGAGCCCCGAACAACTGGTAGCACTGAGGGCAGCCATGGATGCACTGGGACATTCTAAATCACACGGCTCAGATATATATGTTGCTACTGTCCAGTATGTCCAACACTTTACAAGTTTAATCTTATTGTGGTTACCATTATTGGTAAAGGCTTTCAAGTAGTAAAATCCAGCCAGGAAAATTTAACTAAGTTAGTGTATTCACTGAATAAAAATGTAGAACTGCAGGGATTGTGAAAGTATATTTGTAAGGTACTGTATAAACCTTTTAAAAATGCTGAGGTTATTGAAAAAAGGGGCACATGGGGCTCTTACTAAAACTGAGGATGCAAACATTGTGGGACAATTAAACAGTACTTTATTTTCCACATTGTATACTAAACATACCCTTTGATAAAGTCTTTATTTCCAATTCTTACCAGTATTAATTAAAGTGAATACGCCTTTTCCACAAGGATTGCTTTTATTGTTCAAATTAAGACGGAAAGAACGCCATTAATTCTCCAGATTTTTCCCAGTAAACAATCCATGTATTACCATAAAACGGGCTGTATTAAAAAAAAACTGGCTGATGAAATCGATGAAGCGAAAAACAAGACTATGAAAAACAATTTCTGCATTTAAGACTGTAAGGAAATTTAGAACAATGTCAAACCTTGCCTTTTTTTTTAACCTTTGTGTTCAGCCTAAACAGCTCTACTAAGTGCTATGAACGACATGCTGCAACAGTTAATGATCAAAGTAGTTTATACCGGGAACTAAAACGGTTACATATTAAGATTATTTTTAAACAAGCCCAAATCCTGAGTTGATTCCATCAAATCTTAAATTGTCCAAAGTCTTGGTAGTGTGATTGAAGCCTGAAGCAGTTGTTGATGATCTGGGTAGACTACCATGGCTAATTTCCATGGTGAGAACTCGTGTAGGAGCCTTCCATCCATCCCAGAACTTTGATGACCTTCATCTCATCAGTGGACGCTGCAAAACAGATAGGCGTTATGGTTATGTAAAGGATAATACTCCTTTTTTAATAAAAAAGTAAATCACTACTAAGATGAAACCAACAAACTTTTCAAGTAAATAGCTGCCCGCGTGGCCATTTCCAGCTGTGGTTTTTGCCATGGCCAAACCTGTTTTATTAAGTGCACAACACATATTTGCAATTTGGCACATTAAGACCTAATTTTTACTTTGAAGAAATTAAGGAGTTAGAAATGTAGTGAGATATAATCTAGATCTGCTGTTTATATACTTTACTTGTAACATTCATATTTGTGTTAGAAAACTTAAATAATTGATAATGAATTTTCCTACCAATTTTCATATAATCAATATCCACTCGTTGCAATTATTTTAAATTCCTTAAGAATCCATTTTGCACGTAAGGAATCATACATTCTGTCTGCTAAGCATCCAACCAAACTTTGGCTGACTGGACTCAGACCTGAACCTCCAAAAGCATCTAAAGACAGTTACAAGGTCGGCTTTCTATCACCTGAAGAACATTTCTAGGATTAAAGGACTGATGTCTCAGCAGGATCTAGAAAAACTAATCCATGCGTTTATTTTTAGTCAAATTGATTACTGCAACGGTGTTTTCACAGGTCTGCCTAAAAAGTGGGTCAGACAGCTGCAACTGATCCAGAACGCTGCTGCCCGCGTCCTCACTAAGACTAAGAAAGTAGAGCACATCACCCCAGTTCTAAAGTCCTTACACTGGCTCCCTGTATCTCAGAGAATAGACTTTAAAATACTTCTGTTAGTCTATAAATCCTTAAATGGCTTAGCTCCTAAATACATCACAGACTTGTTATCAGTGTATCAACCCTCCAGACCACTCAGGTCTTCTGACTCCAGCCTGCTCTGCATACCTAGAACCAGAACCAAACATGGAGAAGCAGCATTTAGTTCCTATGCTCCAATTATCTGGAACAAACTTCCAGAAAACTGTAAAAGTGCGGAAAGCCTGAGTTCTTTTAAATCAAGATTAAAAACACATTTGTTTAAAATTGCCTTCAACTGTCCTAGTTAACTGAATCACCACTTTTTTGTTCTATTTTCTATCTATATTTTATTCCTACTTGCTTTTATTCTGTTTTATTTTGCTATATTTTAATCATGTAAAGCACTTTGCATTGTCTTTGTACTGAATTGTGCTATATAAATAAATTTGCCTTTGCCTTTGCCTTTGCCTTTGGACAAATACAAGTGTTATTTGTTTGACAGTTTTAGGGATAAATTACCAAATCCAAACACCAATTTAGGTTATAATTATAATCTGTTAACAATGCATTTAACTGGGTATCCACTCAGGTACTATTTATTTGACATGGCACAGTAAAGGGAGAAGCCAACCACAGAGGCTGCATTACAAAGCAAAAGTTGTTTTAGCATGGCGTTCAAACTAAGGCTACCTTTCATGTTATTTGCTCTGAAAAGTAACATGTTCCCTTACCGTAACACAGCAGTGCCTTTAAGCAAAATCTTACATGTTCTATCTGCACAGTTAGCTATTCATTTTTCACCGGGAACGATTTGAAACTCACCTGTGGGGTGCTGATGCTGTTAGCTGTGATGTCACGTCTGTCTTCCTCAGCCAAAACCGAGCAGAGACCGTTTTGTACTCGGGGACAATTTATAAATTATATTTTGAGTGCGTTTGAGGGACAGTTTGCAAAAAAAGTTTTATTTGTGTGCAGCACATTTTTTTGTGTACAACGTTTTGGCAGGAAACTAACTCCATAACTTAGCCACTAAGTCTAGCTGTGACAACCATAGACATAATATAAGAGTAGACCCCGCATTGACAGTCGCTGCGCAGGAATTACGGCCGCCATCGTGGGGCGGTCGATCTGCTAACCTATCCTGCTGATTCAAGCTGAACACACTAATGATGCCTCAGCACTATGCAGCTTATTTTTGGTTAGAATGTGATGTTTCTAAAATTAAAAAAAATTGCATATGCTCCGTGAAGACAGAGCTTTGTTAGACAATAGTGAATAAACAGCATTTATATATATATATATATATATATATATATATATATATATATATATATATATATATATATATATATATATATATATATATATATATATATATATATATACACGTGTACAAATGTGTTTGTTTATATAGTGATAAAAAAATTATAAAAATGTAAGAGTGGCTGTGTTTTGCAACATACACACCTCCTGTCAGAATATTCTATTACTTTTAACCCCACTAAGCATTGGACCATTTGTTATAATAGCTATAGTTTTTAAAGTTTTAAGCAAAAAAAAAAAAAAAAAACATGAAAATTAGTTCAATATTCAGCGAGTTATAGTTGAATAAAATTGATTCTGTGCCTGGTCAACACATTACACTGAGCTGAGCTGTCAACCGCCCCAAGATGGCGCCCCCAAATCCCGTCAGTGCACATAGGCGAAGGCGGTCGATGCGGGGTCTACTTGTATATTATGTCTATGGTGACAACCCCACGCATCAGTCCATCCACCATCTTGTGAGTCCATGCACGCTTCTCGGCGCCATCATGGTAGTCCCTAGCGTGATACAATCCATCTTCGTAATGGTTGATTGACAGAACATTAAGAATCAACTGTCCATTAATGTTTTATTTTATTTTTTTATTTGCATTGTGGATGTCAAAATGTATAATGTAACTTATTTAACTGAACACCCAATATGCTTTTCTGGTACTTTAGATTGTTTTAAAGGTCTGTTGCACAAACTGTTGCAAATCTAATGACTTTTCTGACTCCTCTAACAACTCTTTAAAAAAAAAAAAGCAACTAGAGACAGACCTAGCAACATTTTTGAGTATTACTGAAGACAGACGTCTTCTCAACAAGCATCAGATGCTACCATGGTGCTCCCTTCAATCTCAAAACACTCAAAGGAGGCTTAGTCCTCTCAGCTCTTCACTTCCAAACTGCTAATAAATCTTGTTTGCTGAATGGTCGCTCTGCTGTCAGGATGCAATATAAACATAAAATGTTCTCTTTCTAAAATAAATCACTGCATTTCTGTTGTGTGTATGCTTTTTCCATATAGTTGACACACAAGATGATTTTGCACAAAAAAGCAATGTTAGAAAATAGCCAAATTGAAGAGAACGACACTTGCTGCATGTCCCAAGCCTGGCCAAAAGAGCACAATTGGAAATGTGACAAACTTTACTGAGAAGTTTGTATCATACATGATATGTTGCTTTTTAAGATATGTTTGACCAGTTTTTTTTGTCATTGTCATTCTACAGGTTTGGAGGTAATCAGGCCTGGGTGTAGCTAAGGAGATTGAACCAAACAATTTGGTTAATGACAGTTAATAAGTGATTTAACAAGAAGGGCAACTATATTTTCACCTTGGGCCTGATTGGTCTGAGACATTTGTTTAATGATCTGAAATATTTCAGTTACAAAAAGACAAGAACAACAACAAATACGTACGGGGCAAAGACTTTTTTATTTCATGTTTGTTGGTATTTATTTTGTGAAGTTTAATGAAGTTTAAAACTGGTACTCCATACCGGCCAATGCCTATTCTTAAATGATTTGGATGTTCATCAGGGACTACAGAAAAGAAAAGTGCTCCAAAGATGCTCTTCTTTCTGTGTTTAATATCACTTAACTGCAATACAAATGACTATCTGGAACACAGCCACGTTGATGTGCAGATCTTTAATGCTCCCCCCTCCTTCAACCATCGTCACGCTCTGGGCTAAACTAGCAAGTGATCTGTCCCATTCATTAAGCCCAGCAGCAGCAGCATGCTGTGTGAACAAACATCCCTAATCACAGCCTCTTAAAGACTCCTAATGAGTCTCTGCTAATTAGGCCTCTCCCTACGAGTCAATCTTTTCTCTCACTGCCGCACTCCGTTAGCCCAGCCTCATTTGTCTGCTATAGATTGGTGTTCAGAGGGGTCTGTGTGTGTGTGTGTGTGTGTGTGTGTGTGTGTGTGTGTGTGTGTGTGTGTGTGTGAGAGAGAGAGAGAGAGAGAGAGAGAGAGAGAGAGAGAGAGAGAGAGAGAGAAATCACACTATAGAAAATCATCAGTATTTAAGGTGAATGGTTGGGATGAAAAGTCAATCAGTGATTAAAGAGAGAGCTTGGTCGTTTTAGAGGGTTACTGGTCTTAATTTGCCTGAAATTTCACCACATTAGATAAACTTTCAACAAAAGAGTTGTTTTGAGTCTAGGGTCCCGAGGAGATGTAATACCTTACAAATGTTTGAATTAATTAAAAAATGGCGCTAAAGTATTAAGCATATGCTATAGTAGCCTATTGCCTAAACATTGAGGCACTTACCTTTATAAAAACATGTCATTTAGTGAAATACCATTCTTTCTATGCTGGCTTTAACATGATATTCACCCTTTCTTTGGAGCTATAACAGTGTAGGAATATTGGACCATTCTTCCAGGAGACCATTTATGAGGTTAGGCAAAGGTGTTGGATGAGATGACCTGGCTGTCTTTAAATCATCCCATTTGAGGATTATTGGGTTGAGGACGGAGCTCTGTGTAAGCCTGTCAGTTCCCTCTCTACCAAATGCACTTAGATTTGTTCTTACTTACCTGGCTTTGTACACTGGTGCACAGTCATGCATAAACAAGTTGTTCCCTGAAGCCGAGACCTTGAAATTGTCTAAAATGTCCTTGTATGCTGCATTATTGAGAGTTCGTTTCACTGAAACTAAGAAGCAAATGTCAACCCCTGAAAACAACCCCACACCATAATCACCCCACTGCCAAACTTTACTCTGGGCACGATACTGTCATAATATTACAACTAGTTGCTGTACGCAGGCATGAGTTCCTCTATCCAAAGGTTTTATGTCTGTTATCAGTTTCATTAGTAAAGGAAAAGTTATTCTTTAGTACAATATTTTTATTACAATAAGTCCATGAAGAAATCAAATATGTTTAGTTAAACTAATACTGACTGATCCTTGTTTTCTGTTTATGATAGGAATGTCAGATATTTCTGCTTCAATATGTCCACTTAGAGGCTCAGACCCCACAACAACGTGCTCCTTGTACCACGCTGAAGCCAGACAGATTACAGAGCAACCAATAGAGCAAAAGCAGAATTTGTCACTGTCCACAGCGACGGATCAATGATAATTACCTGGCTGACATGAGTAAAGCTATAACTTTACAGGATCAAGAACAGGGAGAGAGGGAGCAGCAGAAGAGATGGAGAAGGGATGAAGTGCTCTGGGCCACGCTTAGCTCCAAGCTGATCGATACTCTGTGAGGTATGGCCGTGGCTGGCCCTCAGGCCGGCCTTACAGAAGCTCAACAAGCCATTACCGGCCTCTCTCACAGGGCAACCTGCTGCCCGCCAGTCCACAACCAGGATTTATCTGAGTGTGTGAGTTTGTGTGTTTTTCCTCAAGGTGCCACAAGGGAATAACTCACCATCAACCTACTAAAACAGCATTAAACTATCAATTATGCCCCATGAAGGAGTCTTTACAAACTTTACCAAAGAAATAAAGAATGAGCACTTGTCACGTTGCGGTTTAAGAAACTTGCTTTATGTTTCTTTTTGAACCATAAACAGCAATGAGTGCTCCCAGAACATGGTCAATCCATTGAAGGAGACTCATTTGAGCCCAGTTCAGATCAAATGTAGTGAGATAGCACTAGATAAGTATTAACTTAGATTTGGGTCAGAGGCTCATCTAGAATCAGCTGGTGAGAATAGTTTACCCATGTGTAACACTCTACCCTCACTCTCTACACAAATGTCTACTTATCCCACCCTAACTACTTCACTCATTCTTCTTATTCCTCCGTGCATCATATAGTATTTTTCAATCCACCAATTTTTTTCTGTATTTCCTTCTTCATCATATCTCCTTATAAACCCTTCTTTACACATACAGTATTTTCCTTCTCCCTCTGTGCCAAGGTTGAGACCTCTGAGACTGGTAACAACTTGGACTGTTTTCTGATTTTGATTCCTGCCTCGTCCCTTGGACTGTTCGTTATGGCTCTGCTGCTCTACCGTGTATGATTCCTGCATGTCTCACGGATATGCTCTCTGCCTCCAGTCTGTTCAACCCATAATCTGCCTGTACTGGTCATCATCCCCAATGTGACAAGTGAATTTCTCCACTGTGAGATCAATAAATCTTATCTTATCTTATCTTATCTTATCTTATCTTATCTTATCCCCTCTGTGAGCAGCCTGTAAGAAGCTTTCCTTGTCACCTGGAGCATTACAAAAAGTTATATTTAACTTTGAATGTATGTTATTTATGCAATAAAGTTATATAACTTTCTAATTTTAATTTTACTTTTTTTAATTAGTTATATTGCTTAGTTGAAGTGATGAAATAATTTAATTTGTAATTGTAATAAGACACATTACAACCATAAGTAACCATCCCAACACTGCTCTGTACAACCCATTCAAGTCCATTCACTCACCTAATCTCCTTTTAAGGCTACTTTTCATCCCTCTCCTCCTCATGCTTCATTTCCAACTAATCTCACTCAACTTTTTTCAACCCACTGTTGAAAAAATATTGCTGTTGTAGACAAATTACTGGGAAAGCAAGGTGGAGTATGTGTGTCATTTTGCAGCCTGAAGCTGCATTCTTAGTCCCTGCCTCCTCCTTCACAGCGCAGCCTGATTAGGAGCACCTGTTAGGGTGCAATTATCTCATTATTGGTTCCACCTGTTCACACCCCTTCTTAAGATCTCCTCAGTTTGTTCCTGGTCGCCGGCTTGTAAACGTCAGTCTGTCCAACATCATGCCTGTCTGCTCCTGTCCTCCCGTCTTGGTTCCCGTTTGTCCTGTTTCTGTTTGCTGCGCTGCTGTCACAGACTATTTCAGTCACTTCCCTCTGGCAGGAGGCTGCGGTCCATCAGGACCAAAACCTCACGCCACAAGAACAGTTTTTTCCCATCTGCTACCAGCCATATCAACAAGGCCAAGAGCCGCAAGTGACACTGGACACTGCCTCTCCCCCCTGTTCAGGACCTACAAGCTACACCATCGTAGCATCTCCAGACCTTCTGCGTTACATTAACGCACAGTCTATCGTGTATATAGCTCTAGATTCTGAATATATATCTATTCTATTTTGTTTTGCCTGCACCATCAACACCAAGTCAAATTCCTTGTAAGTGCAAACCTACTTGGCAATAAACTTGATTCTGATTCTGATCAGAAACCGCAACGACTTGCACCTAGCACTCAAATGCAGAATGTCTCCCAATCACTTGGCACGCATCCTGAGAAACGGTTTAACACCGCTGCCACCTCTGTAACCGAGCGTCTTAGAGGACTCACTAAGAACTTAGGAATGATAACAGCAGACAGATAGTGTTATCCAGTCCGCCTCCTTTCACACAGAACAAAAGTTCTTGCTACTTTCGTGAGTTTGCGGTTGAGGTTTCTTGGGTTTGTTTTTGAACATGAAGTTGCGTTACAAAAACGCCTTTTTCTGGTTATCACACCATGCAACAAGAGTTATTAGTGTCCCCCGCCCCCCTTTTCTAAAGTTGACTTTGCAACTTAGAAAGAAGCTGTTTTTAAGTCTGTTTTTTTTGCAGTAAGCCCTATAATAATCTAAAACATAGGCCTCTAATAATATATATTTTTTTAGTATTAGCTGTAATTCTACAGGGAATTGATCCATCGTGCGAGAGGATAAAACAGTCTCTCCCTTTCTACTAATACTGCTTTCTTTCGGCTCATTTTGAGCCCACTACATTTCAGCCAAGCTGGGTTTCTTAACTAAAGCATGTTGAAATGACGCTCCTGGGACATTTTCATCTTCCAAAATGATTGGTATTACGGCTGTTGCCATTCTAGTTTGCATTCTTGTCTGACCATATTGGAAACTTGGGCTGTCTCCGGGGAAATGTGACGTCATTTGAGAAATGCCCCATTAGATGACAATCTAGTTTTTCTCAGCTTGGAGTATAATTGCCTTGTTTAGATGTAACCTGTAATGAAGAGAACTGCGTCACAGTAAGCTGAAGAAGTCTTGCAAGTTTGGTTTGAAGTTACAGACTGGGATAAACTATTCCAGCGACATGGAGAGGACATCAATACCATGACGGAGTGTGTGACGCAGTGTGAGATTGACTATATAAACTTCTGTGTACAGTTAGGCGCAGAAATATTTGGACAGTGACACAATCTTCATGATTTGGACACAGCATGCCACCACATTGGATTTGAAATGAAACAACTACAATGTAACTGAAGTGCGGACTTTGAAATACAAGGGGTCGACCAAAAATATATGATTAAACATGTAGGAATTATAACTATTTTTATACAAGCGTTCCTCATTTCAGGAGCTCAAACATAATCGGACAAATAAACATAACCATAAGTAAGAGAGACTCCTTTGCAGGTAATGGCTGCCTGAAATCTGGAACCCATGGACATCACCAAATGTTGGGTTTCCTCCTTTGTGATGCTTTGCCAGGCTTTTACTGCAGCCGTCTTCAGTTGGTGCTTGTTTCAGGGTCTTTTTGCCTTAAATTTTGTCTTTAATTAATTGCATTCTCGATTGGGTTGAGAGTGACCTTGTCATTGACTCGGCCATTGCAGAATATTCCACTTCTTTGCTTTAAAAAACTCTTGGGTTGCTTTTGCAGTATGTTTTGGATCATTGTCCATCTGTACTGTGAAGCACCATCTAATCAACTTTGGTGAATTTGGCTGAATCTGAGAAGAAAATATATCCCTATACACTTCAGAATTCATCCAGCTCTATCTGTCTTTTGTCACATCATCAATAAACACGAGTGACCCAGCACCATTGGAAGCCAAGCATGCCTATGCCATCACACTGCCTCCACCATGTTTAACAGAAGATGTTGTGTACTTTGGATCATGAGTTGTTCCAATTCTTCTCCAAACTTTCTTCTTCCCATCATTCTGGTACAGGTTGATCTTACTCTCATCTGTCCAAAGAATGCTGTTCCAGAACTGGGCTTCTTCGCGTATTTTTTGGCAAAGTCAATTCTGGCCTTTCTGTTTTTGAGGCTGATTAATGGTTTGCACCTTTCCTTTGCACCAATCCTTTGTATTTACTCTCATGAAGTCTTCTTTTTGTGGTAGACTTAGATACTGATGCTCCTACTTCCTGTAGAGTGTTCTTCACCTGAGTGGATGTTATGAAGGGTTTTTTTCACCATGGGATGGATTCTGCGGTCATCCACTGCTGTTGTCTTCCGTGGACATCCAGGCCTCTTTGAGTTCCCAAGCTCACCAGTGCTCTCTATTTTTCTCAGAATGTACCAAACTGTGGATTTGGCCACTCCTAACATTCCTGCTATCTCTCTGATGGATTTTTCTTTTTTCAGCCTCAGGATGTTCTGTTTCACCTCCAGCGCTCCTTCGCCGCATATTGTGTGGTTACAGCAACAGCTTCCTAATGCAAACTCCACATCTGGAATCA
Organism: Fundulus heteroclitus; assembly: GCF_011125445.2. Lineage (NCBI taxonomy): Eukaryota > Metazoa > Chordata > Actinopteri > Cyprinodontiformes > Fundulidae > Fundulus > Fundulus heteroclitus. The sequence goes on from NC_046366.1 coordinate 3,787,654, forward strand.
GACCTTTTAACTGGTTAATTGATGACAGGTTAACGAGGGAAGAGCCCATGCAGCCTTGTTATTTATTTTGCAGTCTTCTGAGTCAATTGTCAAATTACTTTTGGTCCCTTGAAAAAGAGGCAGCTACGTATTGAAGAGCTGTAATTCCTAAACCCTTGCTCCAATTTGGATGTGAATACTCTCAAATTACATCTGAGAATCTGGACTTTAAGCCCATATTGTCATACTGCAGCCTGATGGCTGCACTCTAAGCATTTCCTGCCTCCTCCTTTCCCAGCGCAGCCCTGATTAGGATCACCTGTCAGGCTGCAATTAACTAATGACTGACTCCACCTGTTCACACCCCTATATACACTCACCTCAGTCTGTTCCTTATGTCCGGCTCGTCTTCAGTCATCCGAACACTACGCCTGTCTAGTTCCAGTCCCTCTCCAGATCCTGCGATGTCTGCTCCGGTCAGTTCCCGTCAGCCAGCTCCTGCACCCTACAGCTCTGTGTGTGTGTGTGTGTGTGTGTGTGTGTGTGTGTGTGTGTGTGTGTGTGTGTGTGTGTGTGTGTGTGTGTGTGTGTGTGTGTGTGTGTGCTGTGTCCGGGTTCATCTTAGACAAATCCTGACAGTACGAGCCGGCCACAAGATGAACCCGAGCACACACAGAGCTTGGTGCAGGAGCTGGCAGGATTTCTGCTCTGCTTCCCCAGTCTGAGGCCTCCGATGGTTCCGCCCGCCTTTGGTTCGTCAGCCGGGTTCGCCGTCCGCGACACCCATCTCTGGTTCGTCCGGGTTCATCTTAGACAAATTATGATATTATAATTATGTAATTGTATCCTGAATATGTTTTCATAAACAGCTAAAATAACAAAACTTGTGTCACTGTCCAAATATTTCTGGACCTAACTGTCGATAACAGCATCCCCACCAAAACTAACAAGCTGCTTCCCCAATAACAAACACTGGATCATCAGTGATCTAAAGAGGCTGGTAAGCAAGAAGGAAGAGCCTTCAGGAAGGGAGACAGAAAATGATTGAGGAGTATACGGAAGCAACTTAAAGTCAAGATAGGAGATGGCAAGGAAACATACAGTAAGATGCTCCAGCAAAACAATATGGTTTTCTTGAACCTCTGTGGATGATGCAAAGACTTCCTAAAATAAAGAACAATTTGGACACGGCTGAGCATATATATATGCTTCCGATTGGCAAAATTATCAGACAGCATGGGATTAATTTCCACTGTTATGCTGATGACACTCAGCTAAATTTATTCATAAATCCTGATGAATCCAATCAGTTACTTCGACTGCAGTCATGTCTTGATGACATCAAAAGCTGATGACATTAAATTTCCTGCATTTAAATTCTGACAAGACAGAAGTTATAATGTTTGGGCCAGAGTCCTCAAAAAATAAACTTCTTAACCAATCACTTAATCTGGATGGCATTAACTTGGCCTCTGGTAATAAAGTACAAAATCTTGGTGTTATTTTCGACCAAGACATGTCATTTAAATCCCATATTAAACAGGTTTCCAAAGTTTCCTTTTTTCACCTGCAGAATATCGCCAAAATTAGAAACATTCTGTCCAGGAGTGATGCTGAAAAATTAGTCCATGCATTTGTTACTTCAAGGCTGGACTATTGTAATTCTTTACTATCAGGAAGTCCACAAAATGCAGTTCAAAGCCTTCAGCTGATCCAAAATGCTGCAGCAAGAGTTCTGATGAAAATCAACAAGAGGGATCATATTTCTCCAATTTTAGCTTCCCTTCATTGGCTTCCTGTTAAATCAAGAAAAGATTTTTAAAAACTCTCCTTCTAACGTATAAAGCCCTTAATAATCAAGGGCTTTATACCCTTGTTTGGTCTTTATGACCAGAGCACTTCGCTCTCAGACTGCAGGTCTGCTGGTGGTTCCTAGAGTCTCTAAAAGGAGAATGGGAGGCAGATCCTTTAGCTATCAGGCTCCTCTCCTGTGGAACCAACTCCCAGTTTTGGTCCGTGAGGCAGACACCCTGTCTACTTTTAAGACTAATCTTAAAACTTTCCTTTTTGACAAAGCTTATAGTTACAGTGGCTCATGTTACCCTGAGCTACCTCTATAGTTATGCTGCTATAGGCTTAGGCTGCTGAAGGACATCAGGGCCTATTTTTCTCACTCTGCTGAGTTCTACTGTTCTCCAGTTTTGCATTGCTTTACATTGAAATGACTGTCGTCATTTCAGCTTTTAACTTTTTGCTCTCTCTCTTTTATCTTCATAGTAGGTACACCTGGTCTGGCGTTCTGTTAACTGTGACATCATCCAGAGAAGACAGATCACCTGCTATTACCATCTAATATAGAACAGATTACTGGATCAATGTGTGCTTCTGTGCTTTTTTGTTTCTCTTGTTGTGTCTCTGCTCTGTCTTCTGTAACCCCCAGTCGGTCGAGGCAGTTAATTGGGAGATTTTCTTCCCACTGTCGCTTCATGCTTGCTCAGTATGAGGGATTGCAGCAAAGCCATAGACAATGCAGACGACTCTCCCTGTGGCTCTACGCTTCTCCAGGAGTGAATGCTGCTTGTCGGGACTTTGATGCAATCAACTGGTTCCCTCATATAGGTCATTTTTGACCAATCTGTATCTGACCCAATCAGTGTAATCTGACCCAATCTGTATAATCTGACGGATTCTGACTTTGTAAAGTGTCTTGAGATGACATGTTTCATGAATTGGCACTATATAAATAAAATTGAATTGAAAAATTTTAATCCTCTTCATCACTGTCATACAACAACAGAGTGTCTTCAGTCAGAAGATTTTCAGAACTGCTGTAAGACAGACCGCTACAGGAGATACCCCTACAACAACTCTTTGAAGAAACCTGAATAATATTAGTTTAATTTCCGTATGGGATTAGTAAAATATTTTAAAATTTAATTCGAATAGTGCTATACAATAGTCCTATAAAAGTGATTCCACTGCAGACACAGTTGCAATTAAAAATGGAGTCTAATTTTTGGTAAATTTCAGTTCCTTTTAACATCATTACTTTTTCCTGGGGATTCATCTCATTGGGTTGTATGTTGCCCAGTTATTTGTCTACAGAGACAGCACTCTTATTTTGAGTCCCACTACCTCTTGCCATTAATCACAAACCTTAACTTTCTGAGTTATCTCATCCTCTCCCTGCTTCAACCAGGAAGACTTACATTGTTATGTTATGCATCTTCCTTGAAAATTCTAGTCCAAAAGGTAAACTTAGATACTAAAAGATGTTCTGAACTTTCCATGAACAGTGCAAAAGGGGAATTTGTCACAGAGCATTCTCACATCTTTAGCGTATTACTCACCAGCTCACACTCCAGCTGCAAGTTCATCATCATAGAAAATGTCTACATGGTGTCACATCGTAACAAATTAGGCGGACAGGGCAACAGGGCAGCAGATTGGTCCATTCATCAGGGGAGAAATAGATCATGTCACTTCTGTCTGATGTGCTGCTCCTGTGGGCCTGCAGACATGCGCTACATCAAATAGCACTGTAGGAAATGAGGCCTTGATGACACCTAATAGGTTTTACTGAGTGGATGATGACTGCACGAAGCATACTGGGAGATCACAGAAGACAAAGTTTTACCAGTTTTAGAGTCCACCAAAGTGATTCTTTTAATCTTACTTTCTTTGATCTGAAAATGGATTGTTTTTAGCTTTCATAAGCGCATATGCAAACGTCCCATCAACACTTCTAAATTGAAGGCCATTATGAAGGGAATGTGATTGTGTTTGTCTCGATGTTGCCGCATCCTTTTGTAACAGACTGTCTGATAAATGTCATTTTTGTAACCTCTACAAGGTTCAGTGGCCACGTTCTGTGACTGTATGAGAGGAAAGAGTCAGGCAGAGGAAGAGCGACAGGCAATCATTTCTCCACGCGAGAAGCAGAGCGGGTAGGCGAGCAGATGAAAGCCCATTTTCCTCTGATTAAGTCCTCTGAAAATATTCCATTTGTCAGTGCCACAGCAGCTGAGACAGGCCCCGGCCCACACAGCCAGCCGACTGTATCTGTTGACTATGTATCTGCCACGATTTACATCGCTCACTGACAACATCACCATTTTCCTCCACTAATGTCCTCTTTCCTTTCTGTCTACACCTTCCTCCCATCCCTCGATCCCTCCCCTTGCCCAGCCACCTTGGCCAGCGCCTTCCCCTCCTCTGCCCCCCCCCCTTCTCTCATCCCATCCGCAGTGCTCAATGCCTGCCGCCCCCTTTGCCCCCTCAACAGCCTATTTTTGTTTGATCTGCCCTCATTGCAAGGTTGACTGCCACCAAAGAGGGGAGAGCAGAGAGGGACCTGGCTCTGTCTCCGTCATAGTCATTTTCAATGTCAGAAATTTCAATTTCCAATCGTTCCTCTTATTTTGCCCCCCAAAACACCCGCGCCCCTTCCCTACTGCACCCATCTTGGGAATTTGTCAATTCTGTTTCTCTCTGTCTTTTCCTCTCTCATTCTGACTCCCTCTCTCCAAAACACCTATTGGCTATTATCCTATCTCACGTCTTCCCCCAGACCTCTGTCGCCTGAAATGCAATTTTCACCCGGCCGCATCTGTGATGAGATCCAAATGAAAGATCATTAATATTTGGTTCAAAAAGAAATGGAGTTTGTCTCCTATTTTAAATATTGTCATTTTCCCTCCCCTGCTCGTTTGGCATTGTGATGCTCCTCCTCGCTGCTAACACATCAGGGTGATACAGAGATGATCACTTTTTTCTCTCTCCCTCCCAGCTGATGATTACATCGGGGAGCATGTGTACATGTTGCTCTGCAAAAGCTGCCGAGAACCCAACAGGCATAAAAAAAGGTATTTGCTCTGTTTGTCTCGCCGAGGGTCTTTAAGTTGGAAACACTGGCAGCAGCAAATGAAGCAGCTGAGATTGTTGTTGTGGGAGAAAAGACGGAGTGGCACCATTAGCAGAGCCTGGGACAAGTCTTTATCACAAAGTGCAGCATAAAGAGGAAGAAAGTGTAGAGTTACTGTTTGAATTTATTACTGAGGAGCAGGATTTAATTTTTATCTTAGAAAACAATCAATGACGACTTCTGCACTGACAGTTAAAGTACACATTGGGATAATACTCTGATGCAGTTTAATTTTGGTTCAGCACAGTATTCATTGGTTTGCATAAAAAATGTTACCCACATCAATTAAAACAAGTTAAGAATATTTTTTTACTATGAGGAAGGCCACAAAATGCAGTTCAAAGTCTTCAGCTGATCCAAAATGCTGCAGAAAGAGTTCTGATGAAAATCAACAAGAGGGATCATGTTTCTCCAATTTTAGCTTCCCTTCATTGGCTTCCTGTTAAATCAAGAATAGAATTTAAAATTCTTCTTCTAACGTATAAAGCCCTTAATAATCAAGCTCCATCATATATCAGAGCTCTGATTACCCCGTATGTTCCTAACAGAGCACTTCGCTCTCAGACCGCAGGTCTGCTGGTGGTTCCTAGAGTCTCTCAAAGTAGAATGGGAGGCAGATCCTTTAGCTATCAGGCTCCTCTCCTGTGGAACCAACTCCCAGTTTTGGTCCATGAGGCAGACACCCTGTCTACTTTTAAGACTAATCTTAAAACTTTCCTTTTTGACAAAGCTTATAGTTAGAGTGGCTCATGTTACCCTGAGCTACCTCTATAGTTATGCTGCTACAGGCTTAGGCTACTGGAGGACATCAGGGCCTATTTCTCTCACTCTACTGAGTTCTACTGTTCTGCAGTTTGCATTGTTTGCTGTCATTTCCGCTTTTAACTTTTTGTTCTCTGTAATTTTTTTCTTCATAGTAGGTACACCTGGTCTGGCGTTCTGTTAGCTGTGACATCATCCAGGGAAAACAATCACCCGCTACTACCATCTAATGTAGAACAGATTCCTGGATCAATGTGTGCTTCTGTGCTTTTTGTCTCTCTTGTTGTGTCTCTGCTCTGTCTTCTCTAACCCCCAGTTGGTCAAGGCAGATGACCGTTCATACTGAGCCCGGTTCTGCTGGAGGTTTTTCCTTCCCGTTAATGGGGAGTTTTTCTTCCCACTGTCGCTTCATGCTTGCTCAGTATGAAGGATTGCTGTAAAGCCATGGACAATGCAGACAACTCTCCCTGTAGCTCTACGCTTCTCCAGGAGTGAATGCTGCTTGTCAAGACTTGATGCAATCAACTGGTTCCCTTAGATAGGATTTTTTTACCAATCTGTAAAACCTGACCTAATCTGTATAATCTGATTGAATTTGATATATATATATATATATATATATATATATATATATATATATATATATATATATATATATATATTTATTTATTTATTTATTTATTTATTTATGTTTTTGATGGGGGGGGAATTCTTTGTAACCCTATTCTTTAGTCAGACATAAGGAGAACACAGCAGTTCGTTGATTTGTAGAACAGAACTAGTCTTTGCTGGATATTTATGGTGGTTTTTCTTTACTTCACTTTTGGGATATTCCTTTTGCTTATTGTGTTTTCACCAGTTTTGGAGGAACATCCAGTCCCTGTTACTGTACTTTTTTGTTTCCACCGGTTATAATTCCATTGTATATAATATTGTATATCTATATCGCCATAACTTTGAATATATGGAATGAATAGTCTGGATTTATTTCATAAAAGTCAATCTGACACCATCAAATAGGTGTGTAATTTTGATAGAAATTTTGACAAATGCTTGCTTTGCCCCACAGCATTTTTCTTTAATTTTGCTGACATTGGGGATTCTACTAATGTTTAATTTACTAATGTTTAATTTACTAACATCACACTGTCAGGATTTGGATTTTGTCTTGGTTCAGGTTATCCGTTTTATCAGTTAAGTTTCTGCTTTTGGGTTCTTTCTTGTTTTGGCTTTGTTTTAGACGTGTTGTTCTGTTCAGATTAACTGTTATTTACCTGTCACTTTATCAGCTCGGTTTGTTCTCCCCTCAGCAATCAGTCAGCTCCCTTGCCCTGATTAGTTCCACCTGCTCACTTGTAATTAGTCTTCACTCCTGTTCACCTGCTCACTCCCCTATATAGTCCTGCCACAAACCTCTGCAATTTGCCAGATCAATTCAAACCACTTGGTGAGTCTTATCCAGCGTTGTATTTCTGATAGCACTGTTGATATCGACCCGATTGCCTTTTTTACTCTGAGCCAGCCTGATCCCTGAACCTGATTTTCTTGCCCTGTATGATTGCTTACCTGTTTCTCTGACCTGGACCTGCCTTGTGATATTTGGAGTTTTGCCTTGTCCTTGTCTGTACTTTTGCCTGTTTTGGACTGCCTTTTTTACCATTGAGCCTTGCCTGTCCCTGTTTATTATTAAATCCTGTTGTTTTTTTGCTTATACCTCTCTTGTCTGGCTGAATACTGGGTCCTCAATCTCTCGTTCGTGACACACAAAACTGTTGTGTGATATTAGTGGAGCACATCTACTACTGGGAGTTGAAGACTAATAGATTTCTAACTATTCAACAACTTCCTGTGAAAGATGTTTTTGTGAGGTCAGTAAATGACCGTTGAATTATAGTAATTAGTTCTGCTGCATAACATTCCTTTGATATGACCTAATCGATCATATTTCTTCAAACTGTATTCTGTTGAACCTGAATGGTTAAAGGTATTAAATATCTGTTTGTTTGTTGTGAATAGTTTATTAATGTTCATAATGTTGATATTGTTTTCACTCCAGTCACTTTATGGCATGGGGGGTTAAGTCTGCGTCTCATTTATGGGGGGTCTGGGTCTGAATCCCGGTTGTATTGGGAGGGGTGTCTGATGTAAAACCTCTGCTGATGTAAAATAACTCGCTGTGGTGACCCCTGGACAATGGAGCAGGAACACCTGTTACCTGGTAGAACATACCTCCAGGATATGTCCATGTCCATAACCTGTCCATGGCGGACCCCGCCTCTCGTCCATTGACCGCCAGAGATAGGCACCAGTCTCCCTGCGACCTTGCACAGATAAGTGTGTATAGAAAATGGATAGGTGGATTAAAAATACCTCCAGTGAGATTGCAAGTACAGGACTAAGGAACACACAAGAACTTATCAATACAGCTGTTTCAACAAGTTCCCAATAAACTCTCACTGTCTGAGAGTTTGAGTGAGCTGCATTCGCACCCTTTCTAAAACATGTGGCAAAGACAGACCATTACATAAAAGTTTTACATTGACTCACACAATTGCATGACTTCTGACTCAAGCGGCATTTAACTGCGGCTTAATGGAGCTTTCAAAGACAAGCAAATGCGAATTCATTCTCAAAGACTAAAAGTCATTTAAAACTCACAGAGGTGGCTTTAATGAGGAACATAAACAAGAGAAAATAAAGTAACGAATAGTAATTTGGAAATGAATCAGTAATCATTAGCCTATGAGAAGAGAGGAAGTCTCTTTCTCTCTCCTCACCTCGCTGTCTTTCACTCGCCTAATGTTCCTTTTCTTATTGAGGCATCATGGGTAGCCCGCTCACTGCTCAACCAAGCGTTGCCCATTTGCCGTATGTCTCGCCAGCTCGCTCTCTAACCAAACTTTACCTCCTACCTGACAAACCCCTGTGCTCCCTCCCTTTGCTCATTAGCGCCACATTAGCATGTTATTTGATTCAATCAGCTTTTAATTGAGTATGCACAATTTCTACTTTTTTACATCCTCCTCATGTCTCAGCAGGGGGAGTTTTATGCCGTTTTGTTAAATCACATTGGTTGTTTTATGCTGTTTTCTGTGACTTGAATGATAAGATTTGAGGCGCATATTTGCATGAAATGGTTTAGGATCAAATAATATCCTTGTTGAAAGGTGTACCTAGCTGTTTGGGTCATGACAAGACTTAGTGAGTGTTGCATGATTTTTTTTTTGTCTATCATCAGCATTTACTTGTTTGAGAATAATGTAGCTCTCAGGGTGTGAAATTTGGCTAGAAGGACAAACTGTCTGTATTGTATTATTACAATGTCAGAAGCTCTCTTTTCACACCAATGAAGCTTGGATGGAGTCAGATGAATTTACGTCGTCTGCCTGGAAACGACCCAGTAATTAACCAGTTGAGCAGAGCAGGGCGAGGTCAAGCTCAGGCAATTAAGAAAGTGACAGCCAATCCAGCGCAGTGAAGGGCTGAGGCCTCCCCAACTCATGCATGCATGCATTCATAGACATATACCACCGTAACAAACTGCAGGACCTTCATCCATGTCGGTTACAAGCAAGCTCATTTAAATAAACACACGGGCTCTCTGACAGCAGCTGTCAAATGTGCTTCATAAGATCATTTTACAAACAAGAGTAAAACAAAATGTCATATTTTTACCCACTTTGAGCTCATTTGTTGCTTCAGAAGAATGTCATAGTTTTGCAATACATTGTTATTTAATCAATACAACTTTGAAAGACTTCATGATCAAATAATAATAATAATAATAATAACAACAAAAACAATACTAAAAATAATAATCATCAGACGAGTTTGCAGGTATCCCCTTGGATGTAAGGATTTTCTCTTTGTGCCCTCCAAAGGTGAAGAAACATGCATCTAGGAAAATTTGATCTGCTAAACTGGTTAAAGCAGTGAGTGTGAGCATGCAGAAGATATTCAGATAAATGAAGGAATTAGTGCAGTCGAAGACATCTTTCATTTCCAAAACCCACTCTCTTCTAAAAAATATTCACCCTCCTGGCAAATTTTTGCATTTGTCATCCTGCAACCACAACATTGGAACTACCTTTCACTCCAGTCGCAGCAGCAGCTCAATTGGACACAAGCAGCTTTCAATATTTAAGGAAGGACATTTTTGTAAAATTCTTTTGCAAAATAACCCAGGCTTACTTAGATTGGATGAATAGTTTACATCAGTTTTCAAGGCTTGCCACAGATGCTTAATTGGAATAAGGTCAGGACTTTAATTGGGCCATAGCAGCACATTAATATACTTTGACCTAAACCATTCTGTTACATTTAATGTCATTGTCCTGCTGAAAGGTGAACCTCCTGTCCAGTCTCTAGTCTTTTCAACTCTAACAGGTGTTCTCTAACAGTTCTTGCTGAACTAAAGCATCCCCACAGCATCATGTGACCATCTCCATGTTTGATCAGTGTTTTCTTGCATTTTCTGCCCCCAAACAGCATTTTTCATGTAGACCAAAAGGTTCCATATTAGTCTTATCTGGTTGTGGACTACAAAACAAACAAGAGCGTAATAAGTGTGATTAAGTTTTTAAAAACATATTCTGCATTGTGTTCTCTTTATCATGTCACGTTACACTTTGACACAGTGATTATCTGTGCACTTTAGCGTTAATATTAGGTTCTCGTTTTGTCTGCTCTATCTCCGTCCCCACCCCTTCTCCAAACTCTCCGCAGTGGATTGTGTGAACGCGTGTGTGAGGTAGTTTGAGGTACTGGGATACGGCGTCAGGCAGTTATAAATGACCATCATTTCCCAAACCACTCCATTTGCCATTGTGGAACGCACGTCGCCTCGGGCCGTAAGGAGATGATGTGTGTGTGTTAGAGGGTGTGTAGGAGGATGTAAGGGTGTGTGGAGGGGTAATAGAGGAAGTGACGGAGCCGCATGTCCCAGAGGACTACTGTGACTGTGTCGAATAGCACGGATCGTAGTCCGAACAGCTTTGCTGAAATACGTAGGAAAAAAAGGAGGAGGACATTTCAACATTATCACAAGATGCAGAATATGCATAAATCTCAGATGGGATGAAACCAGACAATGAAAACTATAAACGCCCAACTTTGTCTGCATAAATAGAGACATGCTGTCAAAATCCCTTCTGACAGAGGTAAAACTACTACTACTACTACTACTACTAATAATAATAATAATAAGAATAATAATAATAATATTAATTATTATTATTATTATCCATCCATCCATCCATTTTCCAAACCGCTTTATCCCTCATGGGGTCGCGGGGTTGCTGGTGCCTATCTCCAGTGTTCACTGGGCGAGAGGCGGGGTACACCCTGGACAGGTCGCCAGTCTGTCGCAGGGCTATTATTATTATTATTATTATTATTATTATTATTATTATTATTATTATCAATAATAATAATTATTATTAATAATATTGTCATTTCTTCTTTTTTCCCTGAAATCCAGCAAAAGCAATGGTTAAAATTTTCCAGCCGTTAACCTGGTAAGAAACCCACACTTTTGATATGACTTCAACCAAACTTGAATTCCTCTAAGATACAGGCATTCAAAGATGAATTCAAAGAGTTCTGCAGTAGATTCACCAGACGGCTAGGCCAAGATGAGATTCTCACAGTAGATAACCTTGATTTAAACAGCTAGCCTGCAGTCAGCTGATTATCAGACGAGCTGCTTGTCGCTTATCAAAGACAGTTTCAAACAGTACTGTGTTAATAAAAGTGGTTGATTAGTGTCCACACCATTGCTCTCTGTGCGTTTATTTCTGTGAACATTTTATCTTATTCTAATAAATTTATTCCTTATACCCAATTGAGAGCTGAAGAAACCTTTTTTTCAGCCAGCTTTCTGGCAGTGCTCAGTAACGGGATTGAAGAGATTCCCTTTGGGTTTGTGAAAGTTTTCTACCCTGCAGTTTTGCACCCTGACTGATCTGCTCCCCACAATTCCGGCTGACGTTTTACCTTTTATGGGAAGTTCAGCCGCAGGGTGGGTAGCAGCACGTGCCTGACGCTTACAGCAAACATGAAAGAAAAGACATCATCATGTTGTTACCTGGGTAAATCACTGGTGTTTGAAGAAAATGTGGAGCTTCTATTCATAATGTGCAATAAAACCCTGAACGGTTGATTGCAGAGCAGCGCAGATCACTGGAGCACCCCTCCATCCTCCAGTGATTTCTTTTAGGGTTACCCTTGATAAGACTGTGCAGAAACCAGTCAGGGTGCCAACTAAACCCTGCTGCCTTTTGTTTTTGCACACTCCTCTGTCTGATCCAGCTTTGATGCACACAGAAGTGAACTTATTCTTCTGACTTAAGAATCTTTTGTCAGTGGTATTTTGTCTTCTTCTTGCAGTTCAGGATTTCAAATAGCTAATGACGTTTGGCCATGCTCTCTCCTGCTGAGCTTATATCATCCTCTTTCTTTCTTCCTCGTGGTCTTTGGTTTCACTCGGAGCTCAACCATTGTGATTAAATTGGTTTATAAAAAGCAGCTCCAAGAAGGATCAAACTTGTGGACAGGTCTTTGGATGTGATGTGGTTACAGACAGACAGAACAACTCTAAACATTACAGCACTTCATTTTAATGGAATAAACCACTTCCCTCTCTTTTTGTATTCTATAGTAAAAGGCTTCTATAGTAATCCAGGCTTCCTGTGCAAACTGGAAGGTTAGGAAATCTTATGAAAGCATTGTCCAGGTTTATAGAAGGTTGGAAAAATATGTTCTATGATTCACACATCCATTTATTTCCTGCATGAGTATGTCTAACATCCATCGATCCATAAAAACATCTGCATTAAATTTATAGTAGACATTTTTATTTAGTTTATAATGTCATTTTAAAAGCTTTATAACCATCCCCTTTTCTCTAGAAATGCTACACATTAACGCCACTGTCTTCATATCTCTGTAGTAAGAGAAGCAGCACTAGCAAAGGTAATTGTGACGGCCCGGGTTGGCCTATTGTCCAAAGTCCCAAATGTCTTCCACGGAGGCCCGTTTTAATACAAGAGACAGGTGAGGAATAGCGAGGACTACTTACGGAGCGAAATAGCATGTGTTTGACGGCAGGCCTTTCTAAATCCCACACTCATCCATCATAAGTGGCATGCGTGGACTCTGAAGGCCTGATAATAGCCTTTTGCATTTTCATACCGCACTCTGCCTTCTGGATTTGTTCAGGGAGAGAAGGGACGATGGAGTGGAAAAGGTGAGGAGGGTGAGAACGTGTGTATATTGTAATACGTTTTTTGGGGGGGCTCCAACCCCTCGTCATCTCGCTTGCAGTCCTTCAAGACTGCTTGTCTCCTCTTCTTTTCCCCTCGACGTTTTAGGAAAATCACTCTCTGAATTGGAAAAGGGACCCCGGGGCCACGGGCGCAGGATCCGTGTTCTCTGGATAATTGACTCCCGTTGCCTGGTAATTCATCGCTTGCATATGCCAGCTAATTCATCAGGAAGAGGAGATGATGCCGACCTCGCAGCAGCCCGTGGCCCTGCAGCCCCTACCAGCACACACACACACACTCTTCATACCTCAACACTAACCTGACGTTTGTAATAAATTGCATACATGTATGCACAAAAGCACATTCACCCAGTCGGAGGCCGAGTTTGCCCTCACCCGCCTCCGCCCACCTCCCACCCCAGAAGAGCCAGGAGCCTGGAATGAGAGGAGGGAGCAAGCGGCAAGTTAGAGGATGAAAAGTCCAAGATGATAAATGGGCTGCATTGTGGCATTATGAATGAATTATACCTCGGAAATACCTTGAGCAGTGGCGACTGTCAGCAGGTATCTATACTAATCTGGGAGAAATTATAGCTGTTTTCACATTAAAAGAGGCTGGCAGAGAGCGCTGCAGAATTAATTGAGCAATCAGGCCATTAGAGAGAAGCATCATAGTGAGCGCTGTTTCTGATGCGACAACATTTATCATTGCTGACCAGGAATCTGCCTGCTTCCTTCTTTCTCTTCTCTCTTGCTCTCTCAAACAGAACCCTCCCGTCTTCAAGCAGATTAGGAATTCTGCGCCAACAACAAAAGCTATCTTTTGTCTTTTTTCCCATGGCCGTGTCAGCGCCGCCTCTATTTATCACGGTTGTCACACAGTCTTAAAGCTTTCAATTTGCACACCTCTTCCCATTTTTCTCCCGCCGGTGGGGCCGCGTAAAATTTTCAAATGAAAGTACATTAGCAGAAAACATCCCGTGATGAATGACACGGACCGGACCGCCAGGTGCAGAACATTTGTTTGCATTGTTCCCCCTGTTGATTTCTGTTTAAACTCTATCTGGGGGTGCTGACATCATGATTTGGGGTGAGAATGTTTTAGTGAAGGGGATTGCAGTTGCTCTGAAGTCACTGTCGAATTGTCTGCGCAGTAAAGACAGAACCCATTTATGCACTGAGACGTGACGGATACGCAGATCCATGTCAGTAAGTTAAAATGTCATGTAAAAGTTGATCTATAACAGCACTTAAAAAGTGGAGCTCAAATGGATGTTTTATGCATGGAAGGATGCCTTTCAAGTGTTTATCTCAGGTAGTTCAGATGACCATGGCATACCGATAATGAAAAGCCAAAATTCTGTTTTTCAAACGTTTTTAATTTGACAGTAATAGAAAAGGATACTTATGTGCAGAAATGTGGGGCAGCTGAAAAGTATGTCCTTGTGTTATGCAGCACATGGACTCAAAACTGGGTCTGGACTTCCTCAGCACAAATAATTTCATCAATGCAGAATAGCGTGGCGCCGGTCACCTCTGGGTCTGCTGAGGAGCTAAAGATGCCGACATGGCTGCACTGATATGCTCCACAAATCATCACAGTGGAAACATCACACTCCGCCCACTCTTCCTCCAGACCCTTAGCCCTTAATTTCCAAATACAATACAATACAATATTTATTTGCATCTGAAAAGATTACCTGTGGCCAATGGGCAACATTTCAGTCTTTCTCCTTAATCCAGGTAAGACGTTTCTGATGCAGTACAAGAATGGCTTAATACACATTATGTGACAAATGCAGTCCATTTGCTGGACACTCCTGTGCATGTTTTTCATCCACTAAACTTTCCATTAAAATACTCAGAAACAGGACTCTTAGTGGCAAACTTTTTTAACCTGATAAATATTCTTATTGCACAAGAGAAATACAATGAGATGATAATGTGCTACCCTGAACAGAAAAAGTATTTACTATACATTGCTTTCATTCCTTGAGGAGACTGTACCTGACATAAGTGTGTTGTCCGCAGTGTTTACCATGATTATGTAAGGTTAAAGGTTATTTCATTAATATGTGTAGAAAGATTTGTTTTGTAGTGGTTCAAATAGTCACACATTCATACAAACATCTTAACACAACTAGAACCATTCAGTTAAATAAAAGAGCTCAAAATGCTCCAGGTTTCAAAAATCAAATCCAATCAGAATGTACAAAACAAGGGCAAGACTTGTAAGATTTGTTCAGTTCAGTAACAGCAGTCAGAACAAAGCTGTTTTTTTTTAAACTTCTGGTCCTACATTCAGGGAGTAAGAATCTACTACCAGAGGGAAGAAGCTGAAACTCATTGTGAAGGGAATGTGTACGCCACAACATTTCTTTGTCAAAAACCTTTTACAGAGGTCTAAAGTGATATTAAAGTTTTCAGAGAAACTAAATTTGGGTTTTTAGTAGCTGTAAGCCATGATCAAAATTAACCGAAATAAATTACACATACTCTAAATATAACACTTTATAAGGATTCTAAATAATTTTGGAGCTGAATTCCTTAAATAAATTCAACATTTACTGTCTAATTTACTGAGGCGCGGGTATCTGTTGCTATAGATATGAATGCTTAATATTTAAACCAAACCAAAGCAAATTGTTCGAGCCATGTATTTAAAAAGCAGTTAAACCAAACATGCTCATCGTCTTTCACATCACATGTTGAAAAGTTTTCAGACTTTAAAGGAAATCAAAATCCCACCGAGGGCTTTATTGACATTTGTCTCTTCTTTTCTATCTTTTAATTTTAAATACCTTGTACATTAATTAATGCTGCATTTGGCTGTAAAAAAAAGATACTTTCCCAAGACTGCAGATATGTTTCATTTGGTAACTAATTTATATTTTTAAAATATAATTTAGCATTTTTTTATTTTTTAGCAGAACTCACCTTTCTAAATCTGCCACAACATGCTAATGTTTGCTATGAATTAAATCATTGTTTCTGTTCCAAATATTTCCCAAGTCAACTGTTTAACACACAGATCTGTGCTGATCGTACAGATGTCCTCTCACAGCTGCTAACAAGAAGGCTGCCTCAGTAACCAGATAGCTAATATCTGCCTCCCCCTGGTGGACAAGTCTAAACTGCAGCTCAATCACCTGCACTGTTTTCTATACCATAATACTCGTACATTTGTAGCTAGATGTGCCAACAAATGCAATCATAATTTCGTCTATGGTGAAAATGAAATATGAAATTAAAGTTTCCACGAAGCCCATCCTTACCTGCAGGGCTTCTTGTCCTGCATACATAAGATCAGGGGTGGCCAGTTCATTTTTACAAGGGGTCACATGAGAAATATAAGCTATGTTGGAGAGAACTCAAACTTCATTACGCTCGTTATGAATCTCCAATTGTAAAAAGCAGCAAATGATGTATTTTGATTAGCTGCTACTGATAATCAGAAGAATAAGAATAATCTGTAGACATGTCTATAAAATAATGACATTGAGGTGTAGATCAAACAGATAAATACTTCTACAGAGGTAATGAACAGTGAGAACAAAAGCAATCTTTTTTTTAACATAGTAATCTTTACAAACCAATCATGAAAACACGTTTTACCGTGTGGTTATTTCATTTTACTCGTTTAGGGAGTAAAATCCAGTTTTTCTTTGGCCTGAACAGCTGCATTAAAACCTGGCTGAATATCTGAGGTGGAAGAGCAGCAGCGAGGGGATTATCAGTGACAGTGCATCTGTATCTGGATTCACTGAACTTCATCGCTGAAAATGTCTGTTCAAGTGCAGAAGCAGATCCATACAGATCTAGGATTTTCTGAGTATGTCTCGTCATGTGGGGAAAGTTCTCCTGTTTGAAGGAAGACTAAAAATCAAGCAGTGAGACAGATCTAGAGTGCTCTGACAGACATGTCAGGCTACAAGTCAGAGAGGCCCGTCTGCACATCACTGGGTGAATTATCAACATTTCAGGTGAAGGGAGAAGAAATCTGGTGTGTTTCACTTTCAGATGTTTTGAAGTTCTGAATTTTCCTTGAAAAGTCCCCATGCAGTGCTTCCAACATGGATGAGGATCTGCAGAGGCGATCAACTGATGGTGTGTTTTCCTTCAATGTTTGTAAGTGGTTGAGAATTTGGTCCATCATTTGGCTTAAGAAAAGCTGCAACTTTCTCATGAAATCCTTTACCTGAACGTTTCATGCCCTAAAGGGCCGCTGGATTGCAGTTTGACATATAGTTCATCATCAATATTTATTTAAGCAGGACAAGATTCCTTGAGATAAAAAATCTCTCTTACAAAAATTTCCTGACAACAAGACAGTTAAAAAGTTAGTTACAAATAAAACTGAATTAAAACCCAGTCTCTTAAAATCTATTTAAACAGTGGCATATAGGTTTTGTTTCTGCTAAATCATTTACAAGACCCTTGAAGAAATAAAAGGAGACCCACTCTTTCAAATGAAGTTCACCCTGAAGCAGATTCCAGCCTGAAGGTGCTGCAAAATAAAATGCTTCTGTACCAAATTTAGTTAATTCATTAGTGCTTTCACTTCTACAGAAAACCCAGATCTGTGACCCCGTCTACATCTGAAAGCTGTGGGACGTCATTGCTTTTTGTCACACATAACTCCTGAAGCTCTTCTCTTAAACACCAGAAACATTTCAGCTCTTTGTCCACCTGATAACTGTGTGGTAACTCATCCCAATGTTCAGTTTCATTTTCCTCCAAAAAAGAGCAACAGACTGTGATTCAGTGGTCTTGCCTTAATAAAGTTTTTAGTCACAACATCAACAACCTGGTTCATCTTTAACGCTGAGTTATGCAACATTTCTGGTTGTATGATACAATCTTCACAAATTGTTCAATCCTCATCAGATTTGGATAATCATTAACTATCAGATCTGCAAGCTTCTCCCTTTTCAGTCCCAACTTAGTTTATTTCCATGAAGACTGCATGGCTGCCAGATTCAATTCAATTCAGTTTTATTTGTATAGTGCCAGTTCACAACATGCCATCCTAAGGCACTTTACAAAGTCAAATTCCATCTAATCAAAGACAGATTGGTCAAAATGTTTCCTATCTAAGGAAACTCAGTAGATTGCATCAAGTCTTGACAAGCAGCATTTACTCCTCATGAAAGAATGTAGAGCCACAGGGACAGTCGTCTGCACAGCATGGCTTTCCCTCATACTGAGCAAGCATGAAGCGACAGTGGAGAGGAAAACTCCCCTGTGACAGGGAGGAAACCAAGGAACCACCAATAGACCTGCAGAGTGAAGTGCTCTGTTAGGAACATACGGGGTAATCAGAGCTCTGATATATGATGGAGCTTGATTATTAAGGGCTTTATACGTTAGAAGAAGAATTTTAAATTCTATTCTTGATTTAACAGGAAGCCAATGAAGGGAAGCTAAAATTGGAGAAATATGATCCTGTCATGCTGCAGCTTTGCCTTCTGCACCATGGACATATTCTTGGCACTCTCCACCCTCCATACACCCAGTCTCCACTCCACCTTCTAATCACCTACACCTGTCAGCCACTAATCAAGCCAGGACTCTTTCCACCTGTCATCACTGCTACTTGAACCTCCCTCAGTTAGCTCTTCCCTGTCGGATCGTCTGCTCATTCTGCTAACTTCTGCTCACTGCTGCTCACCTCATCCTTTCCTTGTCCAGCCCGAGTTCCCTTCATCTCCGGCTGCCTGCTGCTGGTCCTGCTGTTGCTCTGGCCTCCAAGTCTCCACTCTGGTTCGGTTCAGTCTCTCTGGTCTCCTGCTTCCACTACTCATCATTATCTAATAAACTCTTTTAAAACATATCTCTGTCTGTGGTTGTGTTCAGGTTCACCTTCAAAACCATGACAGATCCCTCCTGTTGATTTTCATCAGAACTCTTGCTGCAGCATTTTGGATCAGCTGAAGACTTTGAACTGCATTTTGTGGACTTCCTGATAGTAAAGAATTACAATAGTCCAGCCTTGAAGTAACAAATGCATGGACTAGTTTTTCAGCATCACTCCTGGACAGAATGTTTCTAATTTTGGCGATATTCCGCAGGTGAAAAAAGGAAACTCTGGAAACCTGTTTAATATGGGATTTAAATGACATGTCTTGATCAAAAATAACACCAAGATTTTTTACTTTATTACTAGAGGCCAAGTTAATGCCACCCAGATTAAATGATTGATTAAGAAGTTTATTTTTTAGGTCTCAGATGACAAAAATGACAATATCGGTCTTGTCAGAATTTATATGCCGGTAATTTGAAGTACCCTGTGGTAATCCAGTTCCTTTGTGATTTAAAAATCTCTAGTTATCCCACACAAGAGAATTAGTTGTCAGACTGTGTCACAAACATCACAGGTCTCATGCAAAGCCAGGGAAAATAAGCTCTGTTCTTCAGATTTCTTCCAATTTCCTCAGCCCTGCTTGTCACAATGTGTTTGGACTGGGGCAGGTTGTGAAAAGCTGCCTTCTTACTGGCCATATTAGTACCGCAAAGTCCACTCTTGAAAAAAACTGTAACTCTACTTTTCTTGGCAATTTTCTTGTGAGTTATGACATGACTGGCCAGCATCTGATTTCCTTGTGTGCTATTCATCAGACAATTATCTCTCCTCTGTTTTGGTCACTCGGTGGCAATGTAAATTGTAATCTTTGAACGCACTCTCTTGTGTACCATACACCAAGCAGGCGGGGTTACCTTCGACCTCTGCAAAAAAAATAAAATAGCAGTCCATGTCTTGTTGAAAACACAGCATTCTGTTTCAACCTTTCTTTTCTTGGTGTTAGCTGTCATTTTTTAGGTTTATAGCTGTGCATGCAACCATGTCTGTGCCTCTGTCAATAGAATTGTGATTTATTTCTATTTCTATTTATTTATTTATGTAAAATAAAACTTTCCGTTAAAGGGGAGTTTGTCTCTCCAATGTCGCTGTATCCATGCTCGGTATGAGGGATCGCTGCAAAGGCAATGACACAATGCCAGCGACACGTTTATCCAGGAGGAGTGTTTGCTGCAAGCTAATGACTCAAACCCAGGATTATGCATTGAGTCAGTGACTCAATGCAAAATCCTGGGTTTCCTTACATAGAAAACTGCTTAACCAATTTAAATAATAAAATAAAACTTGAGTACATGGTTTGTTAACCAGGATCAATTCTATGTGACTTTGTCTGTATGATTGAATTGTATTAACTATATCTACCTGTACATAAATAAAACGTTTTTGTAAAGTGCCTTAAGACGACACTGGCGCTGAATAAACAAACTAAATTGAATTGAGAGCATAGGAGAGGAGACTGGACTAAGTATGACCGAGTTGTGTAAAAAGGCAACAGAGGAAAAGCACTTCAGTGTAGTTGTGCCATAATGACACATGTGCTTGTGATGTAATTAGCGCCAACTGTGTGTGTGGTTGTGCAGTAAGAAATCACCCAACAATCCCTCAAACTAGGCCAACATGACATTGCCAAGTCAGCCAAGCTGAGAAACGAGAACTGTCAATCAAAAGATCCAGCCTGGCTCTTGGAGAGGTGGCATAACAAGATCAGGACCTCAGTAAGGAATTATGGTTCTTCTTATGAGGTTTTCTGGCACTGAAAGACTGAAGAAACCAAGTTTAAGCTGCATTTCTCTCCAGATTTTGTCCTGTCAAATTCCCATAACATGTTAAAACTCTAAATTAGGAAGCAAGCAATTTCTTTAAACTCCAGGGAGAGGGCAGTAACATTTTTAGAAAAGCAAAACACTTTTTTCAATCTTAAACATTTTCAAAATTCCCTTTTTATTTGAGAAACTTCTTCCTGCTTAGCCTCAGAATGCTATGGAATCAGTGCGTGAATGTTATTTATTTGTTAAATAAATCCTTAGAAATAAAGACATTATAAATATGGTCTTTGATTACATATAATTGATAAATGTCCAAAATCTTTTTGTTTCTTTAAATGTGTGATTGAATCATTTCGGGTATAAGTAAATTATTCCTGCTTCAAATACAGTTTTGATCCATCTTGACTGATTATGAGACTCATTGTTTATGTATCAAAATCATTTATTGTAGCCATTAAATCTGCTAAAAATGTTTACATTTAGCATACTTTTTGTATTTAACAACAGGCATCAACATATGAAAACACTTACCACATGCTTGTAAATGTGATGACTAAAGACACAAGAAGAGTTTCTTGTTAAAGGACAGTTGAAGGTGCAGTTTGTACTTAAAACCTTTACATCTCTTTAGATTGTGTTTTTGTCATATAACGTTTGTACATAAACATGTTGCTTCTGTTGTTCATGGTATAATTCAGCTAAAATTAGAAAGTAGTATAGGTCTCAACCTCAAGGATTTTGGGGCTTGCTCAGATCCCATAGAACAAAAGTTTCAGGGTGACGGCTCTGCCCGCATGATGGGCTGAGAAATTCAGCCGCTGGAGAGGACAACGTTTTCAGTCTCTGCCAAAAATAAAAACACAGCAAATGCCTGTACATTCCTCTTAGACATATGCATACTTTGCTAAATACACACTAAAGTTTAGCAGTCCTAGAAGACCAAACTGATGTCTAGCATTATAGTCAGTCAGCTCATTAAAATCTGTAAAGATTAAACGATAACCAACCTAGGCATTTCTGCTTTATATGTACACAGAAAGATTAATTATGGCTTTATGTTCTGTCAGATCCCATACATACCTGTCTTACCGTCATCGCCACACGGTACAAACCATAGAGAGGAGTCAATACTGCTGAAGACAAAGCAATTATTATCCCAATGGCTAAACCCCATGGGGGATAGTCATATGTTTTGTTGTCAGAGGCTTAAAGTTCACCAAAGAAAAGATCAACATTCCCTGTAAAAAAAAGAAAAGGAAAAATGAAACATGTAAATATGAAACTCAAATGATGAAACATTTGGACATGTGTTTTTGGTTCTGTATTTCAGTTGAACGTCAGTATGAACTTGGCTCGTGGCTTTCATGGCCAGAAGACAGCAACAGATTTGCTTTAAGACGTACTTACACCACAGATGAATGGTGTGAGGAACCTCCAGCAATATTTCATGTAAGGAGAAGGCCGGTAGCTAATCATCTCTTTTACCTTGCTGTAATAACTATCAGCTTCTGTAGGACAGAAAGGCATTTGTCTGAGACTCGTAAATTGATTTTTTTAATCTGTATATCAGTGTTAAATGCCATAGCTTGGATTCAGCAGGCAGGCTGGAGTTAAAACGCTTTTTTTATAATGTACTGGGCAAAGCAAGGTTATTTGCATCGAAGCATTCATACACGGCATAATGCAAAGTACTTTACAGGAAGAGCAATGAATCAGGGATGGAACATAAAATAACATGAGGTGTAATCAGAGAGAAAAAAAGAAATGTTCTGACAATATCTAAGCAAATAAAAAGACCTAACAGAAATTATTAAAGCAGCCTTTGGCTTTTTTTAGGCCAGTTTTCAGTCCTTATGTAAAGGAACCAGCTGTTCCTGCACATCTCAGATATTTACGGTTCCAATGCTTTGAAGTCATCATGTGTAACCTTGCATATTTGGAATAGGAAAACAATGACTTCTGTCTGCACTGAGCTGGAAGAAATTCTCACCCATCCACTGACAGCTCAAGGAAGAGGAGGGGGATTTGTTGACACAGACTTGTCTGTGGTTAAGTGGTGACACATATATAAGGCAAGGTAAGTTTATTTATATAGTACTTTTCAGTAGCAAGACAATTCAAAGTGCTCTTCATGAATAGAAAAACATTAAAGAGAGAAATATTACATAGGAAAAGGAAAACATTACATTAACAAAGGAATAAGCTCAGCTAATCCTTGACTAAAGACTTTAGTTTTAGATGTTGTGGTATTAAATAATCTGACCTAGTTTGATCTTACACACTGCTCAAAAAATTGAACGGAGGCTTAAATCATTAAACCATACCATTAAACCTTTGTTCTGGTATTACCAACAGTGGCACTAAAGGGACAACGATGAGGTGAGCCCAAAACAAGAATGGTTCAGCAAGTGGAGGCCACAGAATTTTTTTTCCCTTCTTAGTTTTCTTCAAGCTGCTTTTCAGTAGCTTTGCATTATTCCAGGGTCAGAGTCACTACTGGTACCATGAGGAAATACCTGAACCCTACAGAGGTTGCACAGGCAGTCCAACTCCACCAAGATGGTTCATCAATGTGTGACCAAAAGGTTTGCTGTGTCTCCAGCACAGTCTCAAGAGCGTGGAGGAGGTTCCTGGAAACAGACAGTTACTCTAGGAGAGCTGGGCACGGCCGTTGGAGGTCCTTAACCCATCAGGAGGTTCACTATCTGCTCCTTTGTAAAAGGAGGAGCAGGACGAGTACTTACAGAGCACCACAATGTGACCTCCAGCATGTGTAAATGTCTCTGACCAAACCGTTAGAAACAGACTTCATGAGGGTGGCCTGAGGGCCTGACATCCTCCAGTGGCCCCATTGCTCACTGCCCAGTCCCCTGGGGTAAGCAAGTGAGCAAATGTTGTACATCCATAAACATGACCTGAGAATAGAGGTACATCACATGTGGTTCATGTTTTATTTGGTTTATAATTGGTTTATAAGATGACACAAAGTAATTCCCGCCTTTCTTATAAGACCAGACAATGTCACTCATTTTTCCAATCTGTCATGTTGTTATGATCAACTGTATTGAAAACACTGACATATAGCAGAACCATGGCAGAGGCTTTTGATGTATCTCTATTAAGATATATACAGCACAGTGCAATAGTTTTAGCCAACTATGAAAATACTGTAAACTAAAAATGCTTTCAACATTGGAAGTGTTAATAGTTTATTTTCATCAATAAATTTGGGGCCAGTCATACGCCTCTCTGATGTTATTGCATGATGAATAAGTATGTACCTGTGTTCCTAAGCATGGAGGACACCATTGTTCTGACCAAATCTCCAACTCTAATTGCAGAAACGCAGTCCGTAACTTGCCAGGAACCTCCACTATGCTTCACTGTTGCCAGCAGAAATGTATTACCGCTCTCTAGCCCTTTGCCAAACTGTCTTCTGCTGTAGCTCAAATTTGACTCAGCAGTCCAGTTCCATGCCAAGTTCAGTCGCTTGGCATTGTCTCCATGTCAGAAGTATGGCTTTTTGGCTGCAGCTTTGCCATGAAGACAACTTCTGGCCAGACTTCTCCAGACAGCAGGTGAGTGGACCTGATTTCTGTGAGTTGTGCGCTGATGGCGCTGCTGGACATCTTCCTGTAAAGGTCTTCCACAGCCTCACCTTGACTTCCGCTCACAGTCCAAAAACATACGTGTTATGTTAATTGGCCACTCTAAATTAAGAGTGAGTAAGAATCTACATAATGTTTTTGTCCTCTGTTTTGGCCTGTGAGTGATTGGCAACCTGTTCAGAGTGTACAAGGGTAAGATGGTACAGAAGATAGAGAGCAAATGATCTAGATAGATAGATAGATAGATAGATAGATAGATAGATAGATAGATAGATAGATAGATAGATAGATAGATAGATAGATAGATAGATAGATAGATAGATAGATAGATAGATAGATAGATAGATAGATAGATAGATGACAACACTGCCACTGAAACAGCAGAGATATTCACCTGTACTCCACACTGTGCCACCCCCAGTTCATCGCTGTCACTGACCTACCCGGTGTGAACAAGTAACTGTGGAGCAAATTGTTTTGTTTGTTTCTGATGTAAGCTCTGCTGTCATTTGTTGAGAAGTGGGAGCTGGACCAAACTGCAAACAGGAGCCACATGGTCAGTTGAGAATATTTAATCTTGATAGAACAAAGAAACTTGCAGAGATGAGCGAAGCACGATGAATGAACAAAGAGTTGAGAAATGAACTCGGGGTAGCATAACAAAGGACCAGACAGCTGATATATACAGGGAATGGGGAGAGAAGGCATGAGAAGCAGGTGTGAGTAATCAGTTGATAATGGGTGACAGCTGGGAACAATGAAGGCGGAGAGCTGAGGGAGAATAATACATAGCGTAAAAACAGGGAGAAAACACAGGAATCTAACAGAACAAGATACAAAAGGATAAATGACGAATGATAACAGAATGAACTAAGGTCAGAAACACTAAATATTTGACATGGGGTAAAAATTAAACACTAAAGGGTAATGAATTAAAGAAAGTATAGTATAGTATAGTATAGTATAGTATAGTATAGTATAGTATAGGGAGTCGTACCTGTGTTCCAGGTGTTGTTACAGCTTGCCCAGGGCAGCACAGGTAGGAAGGAAAAGAAGAGGTAGAAGATGGCCCATGCTAATATGACAATGTAATATGTTGAAATGTAGAGCATAATCATAACACTGCTGTAGCCTAAACCTACGAGAGTGTGTCGATTTTAAATGATGGTACCAACTCTAATAAAAAGCTTGGCGGTAAAATAATGCACAAATAAAGGACACAACTTCCTCCAACGCGTGATCCCACCCTGACCGGTTGACTGTCCCAAAGACAGCTCAAGGAAGAAGAGGGGATTCCACAGCTGAGCAGCATCAAAACATAGGGCACCAGGAAAATGCCTAAGGCAGAATGAGTAAATCAGTGATGTATAATACTGTATGTAACAGCTGATCCTTTTTACATGCTCAGCTTTCCACAAAGACACATTTTCCACCGCTCACCTCCTCCATTTCTGAAGCACAGATAGGTAAACCTCTAAACGTTTCCCAATCCTATGATTTCTCCAATTACTGCAAAAATAAACTCTGTCTGTCTTCTTGGCCTACTGGCCCCTTTTTGGAGTGCAATATGACTTGAACTGTTGTTATGTTTCACCAGATTCTTCTCCAGAGGACTGGTAGATGCCATGAGGACTCTTTACTGTGTGGAAGCAGAGGTGATGAGTCAATACATTTTTTACAATTTTAGTCAGAAGAAATGTTACATTTTTCTTCCAGTCTGCTGATCTCATCACTGTTGCTTGAATTCTGCAATCTATGTTTTCTCTACATAAAAAAACACACTGTTTTTATATTAATATCAATATCTGAACATTGTGAGCACTGTAACCAGTAAAATTCCTTGACTGTGCTCACAATCATAGCCAAATAAAGATAATTCTGATTATAATATTAACCTTCTTTTACTTCACCTAGCCCTACTGTGCAGACCCATTTGCAGTCTCAACTGTTGGCATCTAAACATGGCAAGTCTAAACTAGAGACTGTTTTTTTAAAAGCTGCACAGTTCACAGGACATGTTTGAGCCCTCCACCAACAATTACTATCGCTATAAAACTCTTTGACAGTTGGCACAAACATTGCTGCTTTGTTCTCATCTGTCCATAGACCATTGTTCAAGGTTAGTAACCACATTAGTGGAAACTAATGGGGATCCTAATAAATAAACAGATAAACGTTTGAAACTATGTGCAACTATGTGTGTTTTGACCAAATAAGCAAGGAAACATGTTTACTCAGTGTTCCCAGTTTTAGAACTGAACAAAGTGAGGCAGCGTTTGGACTCTATGTTCCTCAGCTCTGGAAAAAACTCCCTAGACACTTGAACTAAGCAAAAACTGTTGGTTCCTTTGAATCAGTGCAGAAAATGGTTTTGATAACAGCAACATTTTATCAATCTGAATTGTTTACGTTTTTGAAACGTGATTTCAGAATTTAATGGAATACACATTTACAATTAAACTTGAATCTAAAGTCAGATTTTAATTTGCCTTTAATATCTATATTAATCTGTGTCAGGTTTGTTTATCGATGAACTCAGAGCACACACACACAGGACAAAAGTTTGAGAGGTTTATTGTAAGGTGAATGATTGATGGATGAAGTAACCAGAGGTGCAGGAATACAGGGGCTCAGGGGTGCAGGTGAAGGCAGGAGCTGACGGCTTGGAGAGAGAGTTCAGCTAAGCTGGAAGACTTGGCACTGAACCAAGTCTTCTCAGAGTGGCTAGTCAGGTTAGCAGAACTTGAGAGACACCAGGGCACAGAGCTGAGTTTCTCCAGGGCGGCTAATCAGGTAAGCAGAACTTGAGAGACACCAGGGCACAGAGCTGAGCTTCTCCAGGGCGGCTAGTCAGGTTAGCAGAACTCTGGAGACACCAGGACACAGAGCAGAACCTCTCCAGGAGCAAACAGTGAACAAATAGTCTTTAGAGTGACTGGCAGGACTAACCTTTACAACAGGAGCAAAACAAAGCTTCCAAGGCAAAACGGGAACTGGCATGGAGAGGTGTAGAATGATGATGGACCAGCACTAAAGTGAGGCAGAGGGAGGTTTAAATAGAAAGACTAACAGGTGAAATGCATCTGACTGAATAATTACTAACAGGTGTGACTGACTGCAAGGAGAGTGGTGTGAAGGCTGAGTGGAAGGGAAGGAGGAAACTAAAATTTAACAAATTAAAACCCAAACAAGGTGAAAAAACTGAGAATAATAGTAAACCAAAGCCGAATCAAAACTAAACCATGACATTACCCCCCCCCTCAAGGCCGGTCTCCGGACGGCCTAACAGATTAAACAACCACCAACCCAGGGTGGGTGGAGGGAGGTACGGATGGTGGGCTAGAGTCAAATCAAACTGATCGGACCAGGGTGGGTGGAGGGTGGTACGGATGGCGGGCTAAAAATCAAACAAAAACTACCCACTCAGGGCGATCCAAGACAAAGTAAAAACAAAAGCGGACTAAAGGGGTTTCTAACAACCCCTGGTAGGCAAAAACAACGCGTCTAACAGATGCTGACAAGCGAGCATCGCCACCAGGCTAACGGGCAAGATTAGACGCACAAATGCTAGAGGGAAGGAACGGGCGCACGAAAACGCTAGAGGGAAGGAACGGGCGCACGAAAACGCCAGAGGGAAGGAACGGGCGCACGAAAACGCCAGAGGGAAGGAACGGGCGCACGACAGCGCCAAAGGGAAGGAAGGGGCGCACGACAGCGCCAGAGGGAAGGAACGGGCGCACGACAGCGCCAGAGGGAAGGAACGGGCGCACGACAGCGCCAGAGGGAAGAACGGGCGTACGACAACGCCAGAGGGAAGAACGGGCGTACGACAACGCCAGAGGGAAGAACGGGCGTACGACAACGCCAGAGGGAAGAACGGGCGTACGACAACGCCAGAGGGAAGAACGGGCGTACGACAACGCCAGAGGGAAGAACGGGCGTACGACAACGCCTGAGGGAAGAACGGGCGTACGACAACGCCAGAGGGAAGAACGGGCGTACGACAACGCCAGAGGGAAGAACGGGCGTACGACAACGCCAGAGGGAAGAACGGGCGTACGACAACGCCAGAGGGAAGAACGGGCGTACGACAACGCCAGAGGGAAGAACGGGCGTACGACAACGCCAGAGGGAAGAACGGGCGTACGACAACGCCAGAGGGAAGAACGGGCGTACGACAACGCCAGAGGGAAGAACAGGCGTACGACAACGCCAGAGGGAAGAACAGGCGTACGACAACGCCAGAGGGAAGAACACGCCGGGGCGTGAGAGAAACGCCGGGGCTTGGGGAAGAGAACGCCGGGGCGTGAGGGAAACGCCGGGGCACAAGGGAAGCAGGAACATCTAAAATGCCAAGGAACAAGAACGGAGGGCGTACTAACACGCCGGGGAACCGAGGGCGTCCTAAGACGCTGGGGAACCACAAATCAGAGGGCATCCTAACATGCCGGGGAACCAAGAATCTGAGGGCGTCCCAACACGCCGGGGAACCGAGAATCAGAGGGCGTCCTAACACGTCGGGGAACCGAGAATCAGAGGGCGTCCTAACACGCCGGGGAACCGAGAATCAGAGGGCGTCCTAACACTCCGGGGAACCGAGAATCAGAGGGCGTCCTAACACGCCAGAGAGCCAAGAATCAGAGGGCGTCCTAATACGCCGGGGAACCGAGAAACAGAGGGCGTCCTAACACGCCAGGGGACTAAGGAACTAAGAGGCCAAAACAAAACCCAAGGAAGCTCGAACCAGCCAAAGCTAAGGAGCATGAAACAGCTCAGGGCCAGGGGTCAGAAATCTAAGCGAGCGCTAAGACCTAAGGAGCGCTGGAAACTAAGAGCGCAGGACAAAAATAAAGAATCAAACCAAGAACTAGAAAATAAGGCAAAACTAGAGCAGGGATAACACCACAAAAGAAAAACTAAGGCAAAACATAAAATCAAAACACTAAAGCAGAAAATGAAACTAAAGCTAACTACAAATAAAGGAAAAAACAAGAAAAACTAGGACTTGAACAAGTACACTAACGTGACAACCACAGAGCTAAAGCTAAAATGACAAAGCTAAGCAAACCTAGAAAACTAAGGCAAAATCTAGACTCCTAAAACAGAGCAGGGAAAACAAAAGCAA
Source organism: Fundulus heteroclitus (assembly GCF_011125445.2). Lineage (NCBI taxonomy): Eukaryota > Metazoa > Chordata > Actinopteri > Cyprinodontiformes > Fundulidae > Fundulus > Fundulus heteroclitus. The sequence goes on from NC_046366.1 coordinate 3,816,942, forward strand.
ACAAAGACTAAGAACTCTAAGAAAACGAAGAACCCCCTAACTAATTCCAAAACTGAGGAATACTAAATAACTCTAAACTAAGGCCGAGCTATAACAAAATAAACAGAAGGCACTGGCCTTAAGGGCGCAGGCAAAAACGGCTGCTAAGCAAAAGAAACGTCTTGGTGGAGGTCGTCCTGGACGAGGCAGGCGGCGGAGCAGCATCACCCGACTAAACCCTCGAGGAGGGCGGCCCCGACAGGGCAAAGTCAAGCGGCCCGGAGACCGCGGTCGGCGGCTCCGGCCGAACAGAAAAGTCAAAAGCGGGCGCCGTGGTGGACGGCCCCGACGAGGCAAAGTCAAGCGGCCCGGAGACCGTGGTCGGCGGCTCCGGCCGAACAGGAAAGTCTGGTGCGGGCGTCGTGGAGGACGACCCCGGCATGACGAACCCGAAACAGGTGTAGCACCAACTAAGGCCTCGGCCTGAGGCGAAACTACTCCCTCGGAGGCCTCGGCCTGAGGCGAAACTGCTCCCTCGGAGGCCTCGGCCTGAGGCGAAACTGCTCCCTCGGAGGCCTCGGCCTGAGGCGAAACTGCTCCCTCGGAGGCCTCGGCCTGAGGCGAAACTGCTCCCTCGGAGGCCTCGGCCTGAGGCGAAACTGCTCCCTCGGAGGCCTCGGCCTGAGGCGAAACTGCTCCCTCGGAGGCCTCGGCCTGAGGCGAAAACTGCTCCCTCGGAGGCCTCGGCCTGAGGCGAAACTGCTCCCTCGGAGGCCTCGGCCTGAGGCGAAACTGCTCCCTCGGAGGCCTCGGCCTGAGGCGAAACTGCTCCCTCGGAGGCCTCGGCCTGAGGCAAAACTGCTCCCTCGGAGGCCTCGGCCTGAGGCAAAACTGCTCCCTCGGAGGCCTCGGCCTGAGGCAAAACTGCTCCCTCGGAGGCCTCGGCCTGAGGCAAAACTGCTCCCACGGAGGCCTCGGCCTGAGGCAAAACTGCTCCCTCGGAGGCCTCGGCCTGAGGCAAAACTGCTCCCTCGGAGGCCTCGGCCTGAGGCAAAACTGCTCCCTCGGAGGCCTCGGCCTGAGGCAAAACTGCTCCCTCGGAGGCCTCGGCCTGAGGCAAAACTGCTCCCTCGGAGGCCTCGGCCTGAGGCAAAACTGCTCCCTCGGAGGCCTCGGCCTGAGGCAGGGCGGCTCCCCCGGAGGCCTCGGCCTGAGGCAGGGCGGCTCCCCCGGAGGCCTCGGGCTGAGGCTCGTCGGCCGGCGGATTTATTCTCTTGGCGGCCGGCAGAGCGGAGCTTTCGGCGGCCGGCAGGGCCTGACGGGGTTCTCTGGCGGCTGGCAGAGCGGGGCTTTCGGCGGCCGGCAGGGCCTGACGGGGTTCTCTGGCGGCTGGCAGAGCGGGGCTTTCGGGTGGAGGCGGAACCATCTCCTCGGCTACCTTGGGCGCTGCCGGGCTACAGGCTTCAGAGGGCGGGTCCTCCCGAACCCCCTCACGGGACTTGAGCGGCAGCGGGTCCTCGGAGGCCTTAACGCGTCGGAGTGCCCGACGTCTTAGCCGGGAGGAGCCAGACGGGGAGACAGAGTCTGTCAGGGGGGTGGCAGCAGGCCCACGGGGAAGAAGGTCGTCCCGGTCTCCGTAATAAAAACTCCACAGCTGGTCCTCCTCGACGTGTGGGGCTCTGTTGGATGGAACATCGAGCTTTACTCGGGGGGCCAGCTGCGAGTCATAGAGGTGGTGACCAAGGCGATGAATGGATCTCCGGCTTCTCTTCTCGGTAGCGGTGACAACACCCACGTAAAACACCTGGGGAGTGGGGTCGGCCTTGATCGGCGGCGCAGGGTCCCGGGCAGAAGCCATCCTGGCATATCTCTCTCTCCTCAGGCGTTCGCACATGTCCAGGTAAGCGCGGACCTCCGGGGTGTCAGCCCCTGCAGGTAAGTCCCATGTGGTGTCTGAGTTCATCTTTGGCTGGTCCATACTGTCAGGTTTGTTTATCGATGAACTCAGAGCACACACACACAGGACAAAAGTTTGAGAGGTTTATTGTAAGGTGAATGATTGATGGATGAAGTAACCAGAGGTGCAGGAATACAGGGGCTCAGGGGTGCAGGTGAAGGCAGGAGCTGACGGCTTGGAGAGAGAGTTCAGCTAAGCTGGAAGACTTGGCACTGAACCAAGTCTTCTCAGAGTGGCTAGTCAGGTTAGCAGAACTTGAGAGACACCAGGGCACAGAGCTGAGTTTCTCCAGGGCGGCTAATCAGGTAAGCAGAACTTGAGAGACACCAGGGCACAGAGCTGAGCTTCTCCAGGGCGGCTAGTCAGGTTAGCAGAACTCTGGAGACACCAGGACACAGAGCAGAACCTCTCCAGGAGCAAACAGTGAACAAATAGTCTTTAGAGTGACTGGCAGGACTAACCTTTACAACAGGAGCAAAACAAAGCTTCCAAGGCAAAACGGGAACTGGCATGGAGAGGTGTAGAATGATGATGGACCAGCACTAAAGTGAGGCAGAGGGAGGTTTAAATAGAAAGACTAACAGGTGAAATGCATCTGACTGAATAATTACTAACAGGTGTGACTGACTGCAAGGAGAGTGGTGTGAAGGCTGAGTGGAAGGGAAGGAGGAAACTAAAATTTAACAAATTAAAACCCAAACAAGGTGAAAAAACTGAGAATAATAGTAAACCAAAGCCGAATCAAAACTAAACCATGACAATCTGTTTCTTTTATACGTTGCTTTTATGCTTCTGCTTTGATATTTTATTTTCTCTTTCCTATGATGTCCTGTAAAACACTTTTGAGTCCCTTGTCCATTAATGGTGCTATCTCAATAAACTTTACTTACCTTACTGTTATGGTCGATCATAATAATAATATTAATAATAGTAATAATACATTGGATTTATAATGCACTTTATATTTATACAAACTCCAAAGTGCTACATAGTAAAACAGGTAAGTGCTAAATAACAACACATGGAGAGCATGAAAAATAAAAAATAAAATTAAAAAAGATACAATAAACAAAGACAATAAGTAAAAGGGGCAAGAGTTCAATTAAAAGTTCTCCTAAAAAGGTGGGTTTTAAGGCCAGGTTTAAAAGCATCCACAGTCTGGGGGGTCCTCATGTGGTCCGGGAGAGCATCCACAGCCTGGCAGCAGCTGAGCAGAAAGCCCGATCTCCCGTTGTACGGAGCTTCGTCCTTGGTGGTTTCAGCAGATAAGCTGAGGTAGATGGGAGGGGTCGTGTTGAGGTCTGTGGGGTGAGATGTTCCTTGAGGTACGGTGGGACATCACCATGGATGCACTGGTGGGTAAGGAGGGAGACCTTCTACTCAATCCTGAGTGGGACAGGAAGCCAGTGAAGTGAAGCTCGATGGCCAATGCCTGAATGAAGTGCATTGCAGTAGTCCAGACGGCTAGAAATAAAAGAGTGTAAAACCTGCTCAAAGAGGTTTAAAGATAAAAACGGTTTTACCTTAGATAAAAGACGGAGATGAAAAAAACGATTTATTTGTTTGTTCAGTTTAAAATAGTGACACCATAGACAGCGATATACTTCTATCACAGGATTCCTCACCTCTTTCCTCTCTTCCCCCCTGACGCTGCCTGGAATGTTTAAGGGACTCCTTACATGATCACACACTCCCCTAAACCTCCTGGCAGTCTTTCCTGCCTTTGCGCTGAATACTATGAATATTTTTGGGGTAAATGGTAAATGGACTGAACTTATATAGCGTTTTTCCAGTCATGCTGATCACCCAAAGCGCTGTACACTATAGCCACATTTATACACCGACACGCAGCTCGGTAGGCAATTTGGGTTAAGTGCCTTGCTCAGGAGCACATCGACATGTGGCAAGGGGAAGCTGGAATCGAACCCACAACCTTCTGATTGCCAGACGACTACTCAACCCATCAACTGGACTCTTGAAAACAGTCCAGATCATCTTCAAAAGTTGGGAAAAAAAACAATATACATTCAACAGTATTCATGCATACAAGTTACAGCCAAAAATCTCAGTGGGCTATTATGTGATTTACCAACACAGTGTAGGCTTGTGAGGTGGGAGGAAATGATACATGATAAAAGCTTTTACAAATCAGAAAATCTGCAATGTGCCTTTGTATTCAGCCTCCAGAGTCAAAACATTGTAAAAACACTTTTCACTGTAAGTCTTTTGAGGTATGTCTCTTCCAGCTTTGCAAATCTAGAAGCTATTTTTTTTCTGTTGTCTATCATTAACCCCAAAAGAGCTCAGGCAGATCGGATGGAAAAGTCTTGCTACGGGTCTTGCCAGACCGTCTGATCTTTGACGGGGCCAGCCTAACAGTATTCATTGATCATAACTATTCTATTAACACTCTTCTATCTGTTTAGAGTCAATGTTCTGCTGGAAGAACAACGGTGGCAGCACTATGCTGTGGAACACCCCCCAGCATGATGCTGCCGCTTCTATGTTTTACTGTGGTGGTAGTGGTGGTGTATCCAAATAGATGAAAACCTTCTGTTTTAGCTGGACGACACTGTCAAAAGCCATTTACCCTCTTACAGACTTCCTTGGTTTTTACATTTTGTCACAAAAAATATTTCAGATGATCAAAATAATTTTAATAACAAACAAAGGTAAACTGAGCAAATTCAAAAAGCAGTTTTCAAACAATAATTATGTTCATTACGGCAAGAAAAGATTCCCAGGTCAGCTTGATTATAAAAACTTAATTGCATCCTAAACTCATAACCAGTTATGCCACTCTTTCCACAACAGCTTGTGTGAAGTAAAATAACTAATGATGAGGCTTAGACATTGCTTAGAGGGAATTTAGGCTCACCCTTTGAGGAATTGCTTTCAGTGAACTGTTCCGCAGTGATTGGCTGGCTGTTGGCTTTGGATCAATGTTCTGCAGAATGATGCAGAATCAGTGTGCTTGAACTCTAATCACAATTTTCCATGTGGTTCAGAAAATGGATACGAATAATGAGCATGAATAAATGTTTGAATCAATGAGCAAATTGATTTGAGCAAAAGAAAAAGGTGGCCTTTATTGACATGGTGGTGTTTGGTGTGTGTTTTTAACAAAAGACCTTTGGGGAATGGTGCAAGCAGAAACTGAGAAATTGATCAGAAGATGCCTCCTGCTGCACAGTTATGAAACAGCTTAATTTTAATACAATTGAACTTAGTTTTTAGTTTGCATAGACTTAGATAAAATACTAACAGCACCTAGCAAAATGATCCAATCCCCTTCTTCATGTTTTGTTACCCCGCAACCTGGAAATAAAAACGGTTGTTTAATAGTTTCACCATTTAATTTACAAGACATGCCTACAACTTAGAAGACGTATAATTTCTTTACTTTGGAGCAAACAACAAATAGGACAAAATAACAGAAAGTTTCAGCATTAACCCCCCCCCCCCCCCCCCCCCCCCCCCCCCCCCCCCAAAGTCACCACTGCCGGTGTCTTTGAATCAGCCTCTATGAGCTTGCTACATTCTTCAAGGCTAAACTGCTCCAGCTCCTTCATATTGGATGGTTTTCACTTATAAATAGCGATATTCAAGTCTACCCACATATTCTTAATTGGAGTGAGGTCTGGACTTTGATAAGGCTATTCCAACCCATTTATAAGTTTCCCCTTAAATCACTTGAGTGAAGGTTTAGCAGTTTGTTTTGGGTCATTGTTCTGCTGGAAGGTGAACCTCCATCCCAGTCTCAACTCACAGGCAGACTGACTGCTCTAGAACATCTCCGTATTGAGCACCATCCATCATTCCCTCAACTCAGACCAGTTTCCCAGTCCCCGCTGCTGAAAAGCATCCCATCATCATGTTTCACTGTGGGGATGCTGTTCTTGGGGTAGTGGGATGTGATGGTTTGGTCCAGACCGTGCTTTCCTTGGTGGCTAAAAGTTATATTTTTATCAGACCAGAGCACCTTCCTCCATATGTTTGCCTTTTAGGAAACTCAAAACAAGCCTTCTTGTTTTTAACACCAAGTAATAGCTTTTTTCTGGCCCCTCTTGCATAAAGCCCAGATCTGTGGAGTGTTCTTCTTATTGTGGCCCTATGGACAGATCCTGCAGTCTCTACTGTGGAGCTCTGCAGCTTTTTCAAGATGACCTTTGGTCTGTCTGCTGCCTCTCTGATTAATGTCCTTGTGGCCTGGTCTGGGAGTTCTGGTGGGCAGTCCTCGCTTAGCAGGTTAGTTGTGGTACCGTGTGCTTTCAGTTTGAAGATAATGGATCTGATGATGCTCCAGGGAACGTCAAAGATTTTGATCTTTTTTTCAAACCCCACCCTAACTTGTATTAACTTTGTCCCTGACTTGATTGGTGAGCCTCTTTGTCTTGAGGTGATGCCTCTTGCTTAGTGGTGCTGCAGTCTCTGGGCCTTTCAGAAAAGCTGTGTTTACACTGACATGTCATATGACCCTAGATTACACACAAGTGGACTTCATTTCACCAATTATGGGACTTTTGAGGGTAATTGATCACACCAAAAGTCTTTCATGGTAAAGAGGAAAGATACATGTTTGCATACCAATAACAGTTTTTCTTTTTGTTTTCAAATGATTTTTAGACATATTTTTCTCATTTCACTTTAATACACTAGACTATTCTGAGCAGATCCCTCACATAAAATCAGATTTAAAAAACATTTAAATCAGAGGTTGGGAGGTAACACAATATATTAAAAACCAAAGGGGTTCATAATCAGCAGACAGCAGTGCTTAGCACAGAATCAGTATCACCCCTTTTGCAGAACTAACAGTTCACACAGTGATTTGTAAAACTTCAGACGGCTGTCAGCTTTACATGGAGAAAATATCACAACTTTTTTAGCTTGTCTTTTTCAAAGAATAGGTTTTTTAACTGAGTACACGTATAGAGCAACTGGTTGAACACACCCCCAGTTTTCCAAATAGGTAAAAGCTTAATTTTAAAAACACCAATCAGTTATAAACACTGTAAAAAAAATAAAAATAACAAAAGGCAACGAACGGAGTCTTAAAATAAGGAACATGACAGGAGGAGTCCACAGAGGAGGAACAAGGACAAGGCAGATAAACCATGAGTCATGCTGAGGGAGGCTGGATGGACAGTTTTTTACAACATTCATCAGACCTCCCTGACAACACTAAAAGTACACATGAATAAACATTATTAACTGCACCTTACTGTAACACAAATCCAGAGAGAGAGGAACATCTGTGGCCTGAGTGGCTGGAGACATGAATCACTCACTTTACTGTAAATTAGGGTCTTTGCACACACCAGAGATTGTGCCAAGAAATATTGCTCATTCAACTATTTATCCCTTTAGCAAACAAGTATCTTAGTAATAATATGTGAGAGAATCATACACAACCACTATTAGCTGGCACCCCCTCCCCATGCTGATCAACAGCTTGGTCACACATTGCTGCGGGATGAAATATTCCTGTGGGGCAGTTGCAGGCGTATTTGATCTCCTTCTCTGCACAGACACTATCCGAGGCACCGACGGACACACGTCTACTTTGGCAGCCACATCATAACTTTGATTCCATAGTTTTTAAAAAAAAGTCACCTTCCCTCTTAGTTTGAAGCAGTGTCACTAACATGCTGGCATTACTGGCCACCGCTGGTAAATCACAGGCTAGATTTTTTGCAACTGTTGCTAAGAGGGGTTACATATTGCAATAAACCCTGTATGACAACAATACTAAAAATGAAATCAAATGACTCCATTGCTCTGCTCAGTGACATCACAGTGCTGCTGCTTTTGGGGTCACCCTTACTCTTAAGTTGATTCATAGTCATATAGATGTACTCGTAGTTTTTCATGACTGTGGAAATGCCTGCATCGTGATGACACCAGTGTGTGTCTGAAAACTGTTGCAAATGTTGATTTGTGCTTCAGAGCTTCAGACAATTTGTTGAACAAGCAGGGCTAGTCCTATACCAAAAGTAGCCCTCATGGTATATAAAAACATGGATCCCACTTGAAGCCTAGGACATGCCACTGGGAGAGGTGAACCAGCAGAGTTTAAAAGCGTCAACGACATCAGCCTTGGCGAGCCAAGCACTTTACCCACTGATGGATATGCACAGTCTGCCATGGTGTAGAATCATATTTAGAAATACTTTAATAATCCCGGAGGGAAATTACAGTTCCAGTACAACCATCCATCACAAACATTTTGAAGGAACGATTGACTGAGGCCTTGCTGCCGAGGACCCCGCCTGACACCGAGAAACCGCGTGAGGCAAGAAGTTGGTATAGAACTGTTGCCTTGCACCAAGAAGGTCCTGGGTTTAAATCCAAGCCTGGGGTCTTCTGCATGAAGTTTGCATGTTCTCTACATGTACTCGTACCTCCTTCCAAAGTCCAGAAATATCACTGTTAAGTTAACTGGTCTCTCCAAATTGCCTTTAGGTGTGTGTGCATGATTTTTTTGTCCTGTGATAGACTGGCGACCTATCCAGGGTATACCCGGCCTCTTGCCCAATCACCACTGGAGACTCTGCATGGATAAGTGGGTATTGGCGATGGATGAAAATTTAACTAGAACAGCAATATTTGGCCGAGCTTACCTTTCGAAATATATTTTTTAGAAGGACACAGTTAATGTATTCCAACCAGGAACCAGGGTTCTATTACCCCTTGACATAGGATTGACTAATCATAGCATTGTTTTGGAATTTGAATGAAAGTAAAAAGGAGTTTTAACTGAAAAAGATACAGTAACTCTTGACTCAAAGCGAAGGAAACCTTGAAAGAAAGAAAGAAAGAAAGAAAGAAAGAAAGAAAGAAAGAAAGAAAGAACATTTGATTTTAACAATATATTTATTTTTTAATACATAAACAATATATCAAAATCAACCTGAGAAAAATTCACAAAAACACTGAGTTAAAAACTAACTGTCCATCAACCACAGAACTAACATTGTTAAAACACCACGGAGAGAAAAACTCATATTATTCATCTTTTTTTAAACAGAAATTCAGCTTTTTGCTGGTTTTAACCATCAAAGTATGAAGAACATTGTTTAATTTATTCCTTTTACTAATATAAATTTAAAATTTTGCTCGTCCAGTCGGAGAATATAACAATTCCCACTTAGTATATCATTTTTTTTTATAGTTTGAACCAAATATAAAAAACACTTCAGACCAACACATTACACATTTAATACAAACATCTTTCAACAAAATAAACAATGATGCAAGCTGCTTACATTCAAGACATGTGAAAAATAGTTTCTGTTTCCTAACAAAAAGGACATAATTCAGTTGTATATTCTTTTATATTTAGACACAAAGCTGTAAATCACAAATCCTCTTCATGGGGGGTTGTAAAAGACCCTCCATCAGGTTTTTAATTTTCTCCAACTTTATACTTTAAGGTCTTCATTATTTTCATTCAGAATCATAAAAACCTGTCTTTTCTGCAAAACAACGGACTTTAACAACGGCAACTTGCAACACCAAAGTAGTTTTCTAATCAGGGAAATAATATTCCCATTCCGCGACAGTTTTCTCACCAGTAATTTTTCACTGATGAACAGAGGTATATTTGCAATTGTGCCTTCATTAGCAGGAGTAGCCAATAAAAAGATATCATTCACAATAATACCCTTTTCACCCACTTTCTTTGCCTTCTCCACACTGTCAACCACTGTGCTGTTCATCCTAGCAGCGGATTTAATGCTGCTACAACCCACAACTCCTCTCACCGCCAAACTACACTCCTTCACTGTAGTAGAAGGACTAATGGGTATGATCTTAAAACCATGTTGCCTTGTAAGTTTGGTGAAATCCATTCCCAGCGTTTTGCGACTAACCAGCAAAACACCAGTTGCTACGATCCGAAAACATAACCCTTAATCTAACTCCACAATCTAATCTAAGACCAATGCCCAGAAAAACACATCAGATATAGAAAAAGCAAAATTAGAAATTCCCAATTTCTCAGTCCACTCACCACACGCTCCACAACCAACTCGCAGCATGCAGTGCAAAAGAAAGAAAGTTTGATTTTCCTGCAAGGCTGGCTATAGGATCTACTGTGGCATTCATTTTTACGTAAAACCTGAAATGCAAGTTTGTACTGGGGAAAGTAAATGGAAAGTTCACAAGATGTCAGAATTCCAAATGGTATAGTCTGAAGTTTCTCAGCCACTCCAACCTCAAAATCCAATATGTGTTTTAGTCTGCAAAAACCACCAGGGGGCAGCAAACCATGTCTTTACATCATTGGAATGGTTCAATCTTTATTCCTTTATTATTGTGTATTTATGTAAATTCCTATTTTAAGTTAGGGTGAATAATTGATATCTTACAAGTTACTGTCAAACTAGACCAGCTCACTTACATGTATGATTTATGCTCTATATCCGGAACAAAACTCATAATAAAAAACTAGCCGTGTATTATATATTAATATACATTTGGGGGGGGGGGGGGGGCAAATAAAAACAACAGAAAAGAATATTGGCCTGGCGAGTGACTGAACTGAAAAGTAAATTGTCCCTGGATGGGTGTTATGGATCCGGCTCCCCCGGGTTCAGAAGTTTGGTGTTCACTGTTCAGGCTTCTTCCGGTCACTCTCGCGCCAGTCCCTTGGATCTCGCGCGCTGCTTCCGGGAGGGGTTTTGCACGCTCCACAACAGACCAATCAAAGGACAGGTCTCCCAGGAAGCGTCCCGTTGCCATGAAGCCGAGTTGAATGTAGCAGATCTGGACGGCAGCTAGGGTGAGTTCTGCACAAACCGTTAAGTAAAATAGGTCGTTGCTAGCTTAAATAGCCATTAAGTGGCCGAGTTATAAGAGTGAATCCGTGTTGAATTGCTCGCCTCTTGCCTTATGTTAGCTTGTTTTTACAGTCTCGGGCCTACAGAGAAACAGATTCAGTTGCGACACTGGAGGAAAGTTTGGGGATATTAGATGAATATGATAGTGATTTTAACATGGCTTAAACCCCTGGTGCAGCGAGGACACTCAAAAGGTTTTTGTCTATCAGAGGCTCCAGGCAGCTGAAGTTTCGGTAGTAACTCGGGTAGAGACGGACACGCCCCTCGCCGGATTTCTGTCCAATCCCAGCGCGGCTGGGTCTGCTGCCGGCCAATCACCGTAGCCATGTAAATCGCCTGGTCAACCCCGCTGTCTCGGGACAGTGTTAATGTGAAGCTGCCAGATTTATCTGTCAGTTGCAGCCCTGTGGAGTACAGATAAAGACAGCTCACCGAGTCGAGAAGGCACCAGCGGAGCTTGGCTGTTCGGCACTTTTTGCAACACGGTGGAATTTGTTTTAATGCACAACATGACATTTGAGGAACTAAGTGGGGATTATTCTCAAGAAAGGTGAATATTGTTGATTGCTATGCATGGTTTTTTATGTCTTATGTGCTGTAGAACTGGACACATTTGTTCCGTAATAAGTAGTATAGTAATAGCACTGCTCTTGGCCTCCAAACGGTCTTCAGGTGGACTGGTTTGATCCTGGAGCTTGTTCCAGACGCGGCGTAGTGTCTTCACAGGTTCATGCACGGCCTTTCTCTTAAACGATGCCGGTGGTTAGCAAGAAGTCAGCTGTTGTGTGGTGTGCAGGTCCGCTGCTCTGCTGTCTCTGCACTTCACTTCTCACCGCATTTTACGGCCAGCGGGCGACAGCTTCGTGGTGCATTCAAGTACACCTCGCACAGTAGGTTGTCTGTGTAGATAGAAATCTGGAGAGATTTAATCATCCAATGCCACCACCGTCTCTGCGTCATTACTTCTAGTCGTGATGTTGTTCGTATTGGTTTATTAAATGACTAAAACTCCTGCAACTTTTATGCTGGGCCCTTTGAAATGCTGTGCCATAATAAAATAAAAGAAATTTTCATTAGTATTTACTGCAGCACCTGCAATTTGTTATTTTAAATTGATAGCAAAGCCAGAATGTTCGATTTTCAATGTTGCTTTTAAATTAAGAGCATGTAGCATTTAAAAAGTGGACAATAGAAAGCTGATTTGATCTCTTTTGTTAAAGTCAGGTTGCACCAGTAAAAGCACGTGAAACTTATGGAGGATGTCACTTTTAGAGTGTTGGGTGACTTTTGGGTCATTCTGGATTTATTTCACCAGTGACGACCTGGTGCACAACTTGGAGTTAAAAATCTGCCGTGAAACGCTGCGTAGCTGATGTGGGAGCTCGACTTGATGCAACAAGCGAGATTGCAATCTTAAGATCCTCCATGAACATGCGTTTGTCTGTGCTTTGCAGAATGGATACAGTGGCGAAAGCCTTGGAAGAAGTCCTCACCTCTGCCTTGCCACAGGGCTGCATTACGGTCGGGGTCTACGAGGCGGCCAAGTCCCTCAACGTGTGAGTACAGAGTTCCCCGCACTGTAGGTGCAGCGTTTCTGAGACGTCGTCTCCTGACTGGAGTGTCTCCTCTTCAACAGAGACCCTGACAATGTGGTGCTGTGCATCTTGGCCACTGATGAGGACGACGTTAAGGACGTGGCCCTGCAGATCCACTTTACGCTCATCCAGGCTTTCTGCTGCGAGAACGACATCAACATCCTGAGAGTGAACAACACCCACCGCCTGGCACAGATCCTGGGAGGAGGGAAACAGAGTGGGGGTGAACCTATGGACCTGCACTGCGTCCTTGTCACTGTAAGTCCTTTCTCTCTCTGCGCCGCGTGTTTTCTGTCAGGCTCAGAGGTGATTGGCTGCTGAGATCTGCTGCCGTGGGCACGTGAGTGAAACTCTTACTCACAGGGGAACTTGTCCGCACTTGTTCTTGTGACTGCGATTAAAAAAAACTTTAGCAGTGCGCCTCCTTCATGTGACTTCTGGAGAATTTCATTTGGAATGTGTCTTTATGCCGACACAGGGACTGGCAGGGAGGCAACCATGTAGATCTGGTTATAGTTTTAGGTTTCTAGGATTATTTTTATTGGGGTGTTCTTGATTGTTGTTGATTGTTCAAACTTTTGTTCTATTCTTAGTACACATTTGTTTAATAACTGACCTGCTAGAATCTGTGGCATGTGGTTTGGTGCACCTACATTTATATAATTTTATTTACCGGGCGCTCTGGTCCTGATCCTAGCTTGGGCTGAGGTGAGAGGCTCTGGTTGCTCTGCAGTGTCGGGTCAGATTTACTCTACAAAAGGGGCAATGCGTGGGGAATTTTTTTTTTATAAACTTGTGTATCAAAGTGGAAGACGGCAGCAGTCGTACTGAGACAGAGATGGTGGTTGGAGAAGGGGAATTCAGCTTTATTGTTGTTTAAAGTCAGGAAAGTTTCCCTGCATGTAAACCCATAAATGCCAATAGTTAAAAGTAATGATGCAAATAAAAAACTAGATGTACAAATACAAAAAAACAACTGACAAATAATCAGTAATATACAAATATAAAGAAAATGAAATGTGCTAAATAAAATTACACCCATAAGTGCTTAAAAAGTGAGTATAATGATTTGACAAGGTGGTAAAGATCCAATTATTATGTTTTAAAACACTAGAAGTGAGCAAAGGTGCACTTTCTTTTAACCAGACCTGAAACTTCTCAGTATGATTAACGCTAGTTTCTCTTTCTCTGGCCTTTTTTCAGAGCCCTCACTCCCCGTCGTGGAAGGACCCTGCTCTGAGCAAGCTCAGCCTGTTCTGCAGAGAGAGCCGCTGCATGGATCAGTGGGTTCCCATCATCAACCTACCGGAGCGATGAAGCCCCCCGGAGCAGGAGACCTGTCCAGAAAGCAATCATATCTGCGCAGGAAGCATGCTTTAAACCCCGACTGACACATGTCACCACCCAGAGAGCCAGTTCTGCTGCTCCGCCAGTTGGTGAGAGAGAAAAGGAAAAAAAAAATTAAAAAAAATAAAACATGCTGTCAGCTTGAGATGTGTTTCAAAGGAAAATAATAAGCGTAGGGTCGGAATTTCCACTTCGAACTGGGTTTGTTTGGAGTTGCGTCCGTCGGCCTTTGCGAGCGAGAGGAGAGGAGATGGCGAGGGACTTTATTCGTCGGCAAGTGGAATGGCGTGCCTTTCATTGTCAAGGCCCGTGGCTGAACACAAGAACTGTGTGGCTTTGTTTGGGAAAGTCTCTGCGATGACGAGTCAAAGACGTGTGGAGCAACCGGAGCGTGGACCAAGGCCTCCGTCTGTCTCTGCAGAAATAAAGCACTTGTTGAAACACTGGACCTACTGCAGTTTAACTTATTCATTACAGTTGTTCATGTTGAGGTTGATGTTGTTAGAATTTCAAAAGGGAAGGGCTACACATCCAGGGAAGACATTGTGTTTAAGTGTTTCTTCTGTATCTATAAATACACCAGCTGGTTTTTTTTGCCACAATGGAAGTAGTTCTTTTGTTCAAATTTAAGTTATTTCTAATTATATTTATACATATTTATGTTATTTTTTTACCTACTTGAATGATCTGAGTACCAGACAAATGTTTTACTGTCAATAAAAAGACCTTTTTTTGGAAACAGAATTGCGAACGTGTGTTGATTGAATCTTTTCCATTTGGTGCGGAAATGCGACGAGGCGAGGCTGAATGCTGACCTGGTGCAGCTGAGGGTGTGAAAGGGGCCGTCACGTGTGGATCACTGGGGTCACGCTGACCACCGTGGCCCCAGTGCCATCTCTGAGCAAAAAGAGAACAATAATCCACAGCGCTCGCTCCCGGCACAGGCTTCTGCCGTGCTCAGCAGGACCATGTGCATTCATCCAAACAGGTCTCCCTTTTCAACAACTCTCATATGTCACAGCCTCTGGTCTGCCTTTACATGAAGAAAAGTTCAGAAAAAAAATCTGATTGGTTCAACTTGATTGTCGAAGACGGACTGTCTTTGAGTTTTCATCTGGCAGCTTTTATACTTCGGACAGCGAGAAGTGCAGATAACAGAGAGCTCAGGGTTGGAAATACTTTAGTGAGTAGGTGGTTTCTGGCATGCAGGCGGTTGTGTAAGCCCGCCTGAGCTGCTCATGCCACTCCTTTCCCTCTTTATCCAACAGAGTCGCGTAATCGCCCCCAGCAGGTGATCTTCCAGAAGCTGTCCATGATGTCACCTGGCTGATGTAAGACGGGCAACCCCCTCTGAAAGTGCCAAGTCATAATCCAGAGTCGAGTGGGCGAAAGGGCAGAAGGCACTTTCACAATCTAGGTCAGCTCCTCATGTGGTAGAGGTCATGTGATACTTTCTCATACGGCTACAGTTGAAGCTTTGCATATTTTTCAGGATGGATAAATGATTAATCAATCAAGGATTTATTTTCCCAGGTCACGGCAAAAAAAAAAAAAAAAATAGCACACCCCATGAAACTAACAACAACTAAATGTTGACATATTGACGTCTAATCTCGTTGTCTCTGGAAAAGAGAGTGATTGCATCACCCCCTACCCGCTTATAGCGAGGCTTGCCCTCTTTAGCTGAAATAACCTGAGAAGCTTCTTGTAACCGTCGAGTTTCCTCGTTAGCCTCACTTTTACCTGTGAGATGTTTCAGAAGCTTCTACTTTACTTTTTTCTATTCTCAGCCAGGCCTTGGTGGAGCTACTGGTATGATTTCATCCACTGTCGCGTTACAGGGCCACTTCAGCTTTAGCTTGCAGTTTCAGCAGATAATATCCTATTTTTTTCAAGCGCCCTCTTATTAATAGAATTCATGGTGGACTCTATGAGGGTGAGCTGGACAGGTCCCACAGCACGATATTCCCAAACCATGATACTTCCACCTCCAAACTTCACAGTTTGTATGACATTATTTTGCTGTTCTGCTGCATCCGATTTATGCCTAACATGTCAGTTCAGTTTAAGACTGCGAAGAACCTTATTTTGGAAGTCCAGCTGTTTGTCTACTTTAGTCTGGCTTTGTGTTTTATCTTAGAAAGTAAAGGTTTCTCCTTGCACACCTCCAATGGAAGTTCAGCTTGTGCAGTCTCTTTCTGATTGTGCAGAAATCTCGTATCAACAGTATCAAGAGCCAGCTGTAGGTTTGATGACGACCTTTTCGGGTGTTTGGACACTTCGTTTAGCGTCTTGCGGTCCGTTTCAGGGTGAATTTACTTGGATGGTCCGAATGTCCTCCACTCGTAAACTATTTTTCATACAGTGGCATCTCTTCTGATCCCACCATGGTGGTTTACCTCACTCTCACTTCAGCAGGAGGGAGCTTGTCAAGGTAAAGGTCTGAAGTTTAACCAGGGAAACTTTTTTCAAATTGCTCAGAAATTATGCATTCATCATTTGCACCTGGTGTGATACTTTTGAGTGTAAAATTGGCCGGGAATAAATGTCAGGGTGTCCTAAATTATTATTTGCCAGAAACAGTATTTTTTTTTTAAAATATATTTTACAAAAAATATCACAAGGTTTTTGTTTTAATTGATATTTATATTGGATGGATGGATGGATGGATGTATGGATGGATGGATGGATGGAATTCATGACTTTTTTCAGTTTTCACTTCACTAATTTCCAAAAGTCTCCACTTGAAGTACGTACGACATAAAGGTAAATATAACAACAAACCCTAAACAGTTGATCATTTCCTGTTATAATGATGAAACTAGTATTTTAGGTGTACTGCAAAAAGCCACCATTTATGCATTCATTTGATCCAATAGGCAGAACTGATGAACTCTTTAATACTTTGCACCAGACACCAACTGTTCATTCTGGCTTTTAGAAATTATTGAAAAGTGCTTAAAAGGGCTTCTCAGGAATCTCTGACTCAAAGGGTTCCTCTGCCTTTGGGTGTCTCCACTGGGCTCCATGGCGTCGGTTGGCAGTGTATGAAAGGTCGAATGTCGTGTGACTCGAGGGTGTGACGCTGACTGATGTAACGCAGTATTGTTGCGATAGAGGGGTAGAAGTTATTTTAAGACTCGTGCAGGTAAAAGTTGACGTGAGTCTGGCTTTCTAGTGAAGCTACAGAACAGGTTGTTCTTTGCATAGTATTGTCTGCAGATTACAGAATGAAGTAGTTATACACATCTATCGTTAAGGTTAAATATATATATATATATATATATATATAGAGAGAGAGAGAGAGAGAGAGAGAGAGAGAGAGAGAGAGAGAGAGAGAGAGAGAGAGAGAGAGAGAGAGAGAGAGAGAGACTTACTACTTTCATTTTGGTTTGGTCTTTACAGCACATGAGGGAACTAGTGCCACCTCAGTTTTGCAGCATAAGTGGAAAGTTTGTAGAAATGCTGGGAGAGATGTAGGTGGGGCCATAGTGGCGCATTTGGAGATCCCATTCAAGGAATGAGGAACTAGATGCAGAGCAACACCCAAAGCCATACTAACTCCATCAGCTTTTTCTTTTTATGGCACAGAACTCAAAATGTGTACGTTTGAGGAAGCAAAATGGGTTTAACTTGGCGGGTGGAGGAGCTGAGATAATTGTGCCTCTGCAGCCTGGTCCATCAGCCCACACACCCTCCCTCTCCTCTCCTCTCCTCTTCTCTCCTCTCCTCTCCTCTCCCAGCACAGCACATTCCAACACACTGACACTAGAACGGCCAGGAGAGCTTTTCACAGTGGGACACAGGAACCGTACGCCCCAAGAGGGATCAGTGCAGAACGTGGGATCCCATACCCCTCAGAGGAGCTTACGGCAGCGAGGAACATCCGGGCCGTTTGGACTGGGCTTGTACCAGGTCACTGAGTGTAGGCCAGTTTATCTTTTTTTTTTAGCTTTGTTTTCAGTGATAAGCTTCCCACTGCGAGCTATTTTTAGCGTGTTTTTTTCTGTTTACTCAACACAGATGCACCTGGTTCATCCTGCATCAACACCTCTCATTTGTGGGAAACTGCTCTTGAGGCAACTTTCTGATTTTTTAATAAAGGAGACATCATTGTTTCACCACTGCTGCTGCTTTATGCGTGAGAACGGCCACAACCACTGCAGCACATGTGCAACGTGAACAATGTAATATTCCTCTGTGATCGTCCCATTGTGTGCAGCCTCCACCTGGTCAGAAACGAGGCCAGAGAACCCCAGCAGGGGAACACACACTGTCAGACCCCAACCCTCCGGCTGAGCAGAAATAGTTCCTATGCTTTCCAAGAGCGGAAACCTGGCCTTGGTAGGTTCTAAATTTAGCTCCAGTGTTTCAGGCTTTCTGAGGGCTTCAGTGACAGGGCAGCAGTCTCTGCTCTGCTAAATTAAACAGAACCAGACCACTAATTTGAGGAAGTGGGCCTGCGTACAGTTTCAGAGAAGTGTTGAGAGATTCTGGGCCAAGACGTTTATAAAGTCTTAAAATAAATCTGTATTTCAGCAGCAACCCATCATTCTGAAAACGTTGGAAAAAATGCAATCTTTGAATAAATTCACAAACCCACTCGTTCTGTGAACACCATTTTCTATAACAAGCCCTGTCAGAGTCTCTATGGGCTTCTTATTAATAATTCATAACTTTCTGTTTTATGATTAATTATAACGACACACAGAGGGCCAATATTTTCAGCCACTAGTCTGAATCCATGCACACACAGTTAGCAGGATGGTAAAGATGTTGAAAGAAATCTCCAAAGCTCACTGATAGAACCACAACAAAGAGTGGCACCTCAATCTACCATAACAACCATTAGAAACCATCCGTAATACAACAAAAGATGAATTTGTGGAGAAGTCCCACATCCCAACTGTTAAGGATGGAGAGAGGATCTGGATGCTTTGGGCCTGTTGCTCCTCCAAAGGCCCCCATGCCTTGTGCATGGCATCATGAAGGAGATTTTAAGTAAACATATGGACTGAACATTTTTTTGGTCTTTCAGCATGACCATGAGACAAAAGTTGCTGCCATATTAACAAAAAAATGGTTCACCAGATACAAAATCAACCTTTTTCCATTAACATATCCTGCCCTTAGACCCAAATCCTGTAGAAAACCTGTGGGCTGAGCTGGGGTTCAGCTATCACCCATTATAAAACATAAAACAATACCATTATTTTTAGACACAAGTAACCAGGTTAACGAATCAGCTGTGTCCCTCAGCCGGGGTACATCTAAAGCATACAGGACCGTTTGGCCTGAGGACCCGGGGTCAGAACCACTGATGTAGACCAAGTGCTGCCTTGTTGGTAAAAGGGGGGTTTACAAAGTTTTGACAGCAGGGGTGCCAATAAGTGGGTTTCCAGTGAATTTGTTAAAAAAAAAAACTGTTGGACATGGGATGTTTCCCCCAACTAAATAAATATACTGGAATTTAAGCTTGGATGACGGTAAAGATGTTAACAGCCTTAAAATAAAGTCAGCTGTTAACATCTTTACCAAGTCAAGTTTATTTGTATAGCATATTTCAGCAACAAGGCGGTTCATAGTGCTTGAAATCATGGAAACATTAAAACATCATAAACACATCAAAACAGTCACCGGTTATGAGAGCAGTAACACACATTAAATTGTATCAAGTGAAAACATCAATACACATCAAATATGTTGGTCAATGTTCCTGTTAATATAGATCAAAAGCAACTCTAAACAGGAGGGTTTTCAGTCATGATTTAAAGGAAATCAGTGTTTCAGCTGATTTGCAGTTTTCTGGAAGTTTGTTCGAGATTTTTGGAGCACAGGAACTAAATTATGCTTCTCCGTGTTTGGTTCTGGTTCAAGGTATGCAGAGTAGATCAGAACCAGATGATCTGAGTGGTCAAGAGGGTTGATACAGCAACAACAGTATACATCAAATGTATTTAGGGTCTAAGCCATTCAGTGATTTATAAACTAACAGAAAATCTATTCTCTGAGCTGCAGGGAGCCAGTGTGAGGACTTTAGAACTGGGGGGATGTGCTCTATCTTCCTGGTTTGAGTGAAAACACGAGCAGCAGCATTCTGGATCAGCTGCAGTTGTCTGATTGTTTTGGGCAGACCTGTGAAGATAAATACATGGATGAGTTTCTCTAGATCTTGTTGGGACATCCGTCCATTAATCCTGGAAATGTTCTTCAGGTAATAGAGGGCTGACTTTGTGACTGTCTTTATGTGTTGTTGAAGGATCAGGTCTGAGTCCATCACAACACCCAGATTTGGGTCCTGATCACTAGTTTACCAGGGGTGCCAATCTGTGTAGAGCGATTATAACAGTCCCCAGTCAGCTTTCTGTATTCTGCATTGTTGAACTGTTAGACTAGGTGTTTGCTAGTGATCCTTCACAGAAAACTGTATTACTGAGACATGAAAGCATCATACTGTAGGAATGTTTCAATTTATTAATCCCCATGAAGTTTCATACAAAGGTTGGTAAATTATTAAACACATTTAACCAACAGAAAAAGCTGATTCTGACAGTTCGATTAATCTCAATGGAACAACAAGAGTTACAGAATCACTGCGAATGCAGATGTGGCAACATGTGGCAGATAAATTCCTAATCTTTGCTGCTCAACAATCAAATGGCAGAGACATACAGAGCTAATTCATTGCAAGTAAGAAAACAGACTGCAAAAAACAGACAATCATACTGATGTAGAGAAGAGTAAGAACACTGGATCAGCTGCAGGTGTCCTTATGGCAACGCTAAGAATACCAAATCAATCCTTCCACAAATTAAAAAAAGAACATGATTCTTTAAAGAAATACAACAGGTTAAATATTTTTTATGAGGCAAACATGAGTAAGGCTGTTTTTATTCCCACTATCTAAATTTACCCTAACAGATATGAAACCCAAGGGAAATGTTTTTTTTTTTGTTTGTTTTTTTAAATCACAATATGCAGGATGTGTTGATTCAACCACCCCCCCCCCCCCTCCCTCACCCAACCTCCACCAGTAATAAAACAGGTAAAGCAAATGTAAAAGTAGTCCTGGGAGAGTGGTTTTGTCACATGTACCAACAACATTTAAAAGCCCTGATGTGCACGTTTACTTGATTAAGACTTTTGTTACGAGTCAACAGGCGAAGCTCACAGTGATCTGCAACATTTGCCATGTTTTGTGTAGCCATAGATAAAAAAAAAAAAAAGTTCACCACAGATGGTTTCTGGATTGTGAATGCTCATAACGAGAGATGCACCAACAGATGGGCCTAAGTGCCTAAAGGTTACCATGGTCTTTAGTATGGAAGTTGTTACTGAGGGAAGAAGCTAATTTTTGCTTTAATAAGTAAAAAATAAAGACAGAGGCAGCATAGAGATGCAAGTAGCTATTTAAAACAGAACGTTCTATGACACGCCAAGAGGAGGAATTATGGGAAAGTTGCTTTTTTTTTTTTATCCTTTTCTGCTTTCAACCTCTGTCTGCCATGGAACATGCTGGATTTTAAAATATTGGCAGTCTTTTGGAAATTCCAAAGTTGAGGCTTTTCTCTGGGGCTATGATTCTCAAATTGTGGTTCAAACACTAAGGGTGATACTTGGAAGAAATGCTGCATCAACTATGAATGTATTTATGAAACTAGCGTACTGTGATAACAGCAAATAAGCTGGCTTGTTCAAACACACTGCCCTCATTCTCAAAAGAGGAGTGTACTGGATAGATTTTAGAGAACTACCAGTATAAACCCAAGTGGACGACAGGGAACCAGGAACAAGAGCTAGTAGCTAGCTAGACTGTGTTCCATTAAACTCAAGACTAACATAGTTAGCCCAACAAGCTACTAACAGTGTGCTTTTATCATCTTATGCTTTTAAGTACAAATGAAACATGCTGATAACAGCAGTTGTGCAGTAATAAATGTGTGTAAAAGAATTGGACTAATGTTTAAAATGGTACCATCAAATCAAAGCTTTTTAATTGGCCACAAACATCTGATCGGTGCATCTCTACTTCAAGAAATGGTTATAAAAGCAGCTGCACAGGTTTGGCTTGGTCCCATGGTTTTCATTACACAGTGTTCGAATCTGCATCCAGTGTAAACTAACAGTAAAAGGAAATCTACATTAAAAAGTTTAAAAAGTAATTTGATCAATGCAGAGTTAAAAAAAAGGGAAAAAAAATCTGAGCTAAATTCATATTTTAAAATATGCAGGAGACTTCCCCAAAAAGCTTGGTAAGATGAATGGATTCCAACCATATTCAACATGGAGGATATCTCTGCATCATGGTTGTTTTAATATCATTTTGAAGACAACTCTGGAATGTATCAAACTGCAACTAAAAGGCTAATTGGCAATAAATGGAATGTGGATTATCATTGGCCAGTTGGAGCTGTAGCAGGCTGTAAAATACTTCTGTGCTCATTGACTTTGATTTAATACTACCTGCTTCTCTCTCAGCAGAAAAAAAAAACCCACATCATGGCAACATTTGGAAACTGTGATCCCAAGAATTTAGTGGCATAAATCGCCTGTGTGTAAAATGTCTGCAGTGATTCTCAATCATCTGAAGTTGGTATAAAAGGACAGGTAGGGAACTTTGGTTGGTAGTTTAAGGCAAACTAGCGGCAAATAACAGTCAATACCCACTGGAGATAACCGTATAAAAACTGAAAGAGCAACCCTGTCACGGAATGCTGCCTTTACTGTTAGAAGAATTAGGAAATAAGCTTGACACTTGGTAAAGAACATGTGATATAATCAGAACCCCGCAGCCAAACATTTCTGAAGTGCCTGAAGCTCACACTGAACAGTGGCAGGTCAGTAGTTTTGGTAAAGATCTCATTAATGGGACAGCCGCACATCATTCTGGATGACCTTGAATGAACTGTTAAAAGGTGTAATGATATGATCGCAGTTCATCTCTCGCTCCTCCCAACATGAAGAACACAGCAACATTGAGAAGCAGAAGAAAAATAGAACCAGGCTAGAAGAGGGCGTCCACTACAATATAGTGCAGGACTTTTTTTCCTTGAAAGGGTTCTCTGACGCAGGGATGCCGACCAGCAGGGGGTCGGATTTGTAATGCTGGTTGCAGAAATTCACGAGGTCTTGAGAGGCTACGGAGACCTGGAGAAAAAACAGGGAGCAAAAGCATCACATTAGGGGAGCAGCTTTTTAGTTCTCACATCTGAAGATATACAGCGCAGTGATTAAATGGAAAACAGCTATCCAAAGCAACCTGGTCCTAAGTGAAAAAGTGTTTTTTTTTATTGATGCATGGATGTGTGCAGTTAGTGTTCTCGTACAGTAAATGGTGATGCCCTCTGGGTTCATAAACATTTATTTAAAAGTATACATCAACATGAATTTTCTATATTTATTTTAAAACTGCCCAAGCCCCAAGCTCAGCTATCAAAAAGGAACGTCTGATCTGGATGTGACGGGAAAAGGTTTGATTCCTAAAGAGCTGCTGCAACCTAGATTAGCACCAGGGACCATAAGTAGTGGCGCCTTTTAGAGTCTCACTGCTGGTATTTAATGCTCTAAATACAAACAAAGTTGCAGTGCATTAGCACTCCATTAGGTATTATCTTAATTGGATTCTGCTGACCAAAGTATTTCTCAGATTTGATGGACTCAGTGATCATCTGGTGGTGCTGCTCAGCGCTTCCAAGCAGCACTCTGGTGCTGCCCACTTTGCTCTGTATCATATCAGCTTATCACACTTGTTCAGTGATCCTGCCTCCACAGTTTCCTCTTATGAACAACTACCCATAAGAAATGTAACAGGGGTGGCCCAACTTTAGGCTCCCATTCCACACCAGCAACTTTGAGGTGTTTAGAAGGTAGGAAGAATGCAGATGGCCTCAGCACTGCCTTCCTGAAAAGCCTTTCTTCCTTTCAGTCACTAGAACATTGTTCCTAAAACACATTTTTAACTCTCTTGCTAGAGAGAAATTAGTTGTTTTTGTTTTGTTTTCTGTAGCAGCGTGATATTTTGCCTTTACCCAGTAATTCTGGCTTGGTTCACCATTTATTGTGTGGGCTCCTCCGAGGTTTCCCATTGTTTTGGTGTTTTTCTTGCCCTCTGCAATCCACACTTGTCTCATTGTGTTTTGTCTTAGCATAACATCCTGTCTGCTTCTGAGCAGTTGTCTGACTGCAAAACTTCCTGAGAGCATTTCGCACATTCAGACTGGGATTACACGATTTTTGGATTGGATTTGTTTACTAGAACAGGCATTCCTGAGGCTGCCAGAGAGGCCGGGTGTCATTATATAGAGGAAATTAAAACAACTCTTTAGGTTTAAATAGGTTTCAGTAATTGACTGTTTTGAATTTATTTTATTTGAAAAACAAATGCCAGGAACTGCAAGTCCAGGGGATTGTTTTCTCCCTATAGGAACCCTGACATGTTTTCAGGACAGATTCAAGTTTGACTGATTAAAATTCCAATGTATTAATAAGAGTGCGGTACAAGTAGATAATGACTGTTAATTTGTGAGAAATATAGGTCCAAATAAATACATTACTATGTTTATATGTCCTGAAAAATATTAAAATGTGCTAAAAATTTATTTATTTAGATCATGGTCAAAGATTTAGTGGACACAGGTATATTGTTTTAAAAGCTTTCCACATTTGTACATGTCTATTATCATACTGAAGAACAGTCACTGTTTCTGACTTCTGTGATTCTCTCTAAACCTGCTGGAAACCTCATCCCCAAATCCAATACGTCTCCAAAATGTTTATTTGAGACATTATCAGTGACATTCTCACTTATTGTTTTCCTGTTTTTCTTTATTATTATCATTCCGTCGGCATCTACCTACTCCCGCATACTTCAACCGATTTCAACAATTTTTCAGCTCCTTCCTGACATGACTGCTATATCTCATGGTTAAGGTAACTTTTACACTTTTTGAAATATTAAACTTTTTGTGCAGTTTTTTTGGCTGCTCCCATTGAAATCAATGCAAATTGCTTCAAATTCTTCACATTCTTCCAATTCTTCTAATTGTTCTAATTCTTCAAAATTTTCAAATTCCTTCAAATTCTTAACATTCTTCTATTTATTCTAATTCTTCAAATTTTTCAAATTCTTCAAATCCCTTCAAGTTCTTCAAATCTGATTTCAATGTTTTTCAGCTAGTTTTTCTCTTCTGCAGGGATCTTCTGCATCTTCTGCTCAAATCATTCTGCAGATTAGCATTCTCACTCTCTGTTACGTAGGAACAGCTTTTTCTAGTTTGTAATGGTTTTCTGTTCTCCATTATGCCAGAAAATGCAAAAACCATTAACCAAATTATTCCTGGTTTGTAGGAAACCGATCCTGGGGAACATCTTTCTTCATGGCAGCTTTCTGGGACAGAAACTGAACGGGGGGGGGGGGGGGTTACCTTAATCCTGGGTTTTTTCGCCTCTAGTCTCAGCTGCTGTACGGCCTGCCGGGCCTGGTTCAGGTTATTGGAGCCCTGAGCCTTTGAAGACATCTTGGTGAGCACAACACTGTAATAGAGAACAACAAAGGAAAGCCTTAGCATGGCTGGGGAGAGTGTGGGATCTCACAGGTCACACAAAGGTGGAATGACACGCTTAACAAAGTAAAGAAAATGTTTTCTTTTTGACACAGTATAACTCTAGAAGTCTGTGGCCAGATTGATGTCTCCTCCTACTGGTCAGGTCAGAGACAAATCCAGACGTTCCTTCAGCTGGACAATGCTCACATGTTTGTTTCATTTCTTCACACAAACCAAGCTGCGACACAAACTGCTAATGTAAGTGGAGAAAATCCCTGACTTTCTTTTATCGGCATGCCCATAAAGGATGTGGCCACACGTGTCGCAGGTGAAGTGTTGTAAACCCCTGTGACATAGACTTGACCAGAGCCAGCAGCCCTTCTTCCCTACTTCCTCTGGATCACCGGCGCCTACGCAACTAAGACGCACAGTGCGCAGAAAGGTTTGTAAAAACCAAGCATAAACCTGGATCTAACACATGAGTAAAAATAAACATGACTGTTAAGAACTAAGTGAGGAAAATGTGGATTAAAACCTATGATAGATGAAGTAAAGATGTGAGGACTGATAAGAGAGCAACAATAGGAGGTTGATGTATTTGCAACAGCCAAACACGGCAGAGTGTCTGGCCTGTGGTTCCAGATCCTGTTAATCATTACCAGACCGGCCGGGAACAACAAGCCTGGACACATCCCCCGGTCCACGAGGGAGTCCTCGCTCCTGGATCAGCATTTCACTCTCTGGGTTATTTTTACTATCACTTGTCTGAGAAAAAGCACAAACTTCCTATTAACATGCTGCGAAGGCCTTCTTGATAGACATCACTTTCACTAAACCTAGTACCAAGAAGCGAACAGGAAGTATAGCTTCCAAAAAGGGTTGCAAGCGCAATTTCAAAAACCACGGGTTGACAAAGAAGAAATTCTGTTGCCGCTGCAGTCTGCTGGTAGTTTGAGGTTGTTGGACATGGGGCTGACACAAGAGATGTCCATTCAATAAGGACGGTATTCCTCTCCTTTCCTTGCCCAACGCAATCCGCCTACAGAATGATGCAATAAGAGCAGTGGCTATTTAGTGAAAATATTAAACACTAATTATGCTAATGTTTTAATATTTGCCCATCTGTATTTTTTGTTGAATTTTTCAGAAGGGATCAGTTGGTTACTGCAGTAATTTAGAAAATGTTACTCATCCATCGGTCAATAAAACATGATTTTGACAGACTGAATGAATGAATGAATGAATGAATGAATGAATGAATGAATGAATGAATGATTGTATGATATTCTGGGGATCTCTCCTTTACGTTCTAAATGGGAAGTCTGGAAACTGCAAAAGCAAACAAGGACCTGCTTTAGTGGCTACTCTGCAGCCTGCAGCATAGCCACTAATAAGCAAACGGCTGACACAGACTCAATGGTAGTAAAACTTATTCACAGCCATTTATGCCGAGTGTAATGACAATATTAGTATAACTGTCTGCTGTCATGGAAACCATACATTTGTCGTCTAGTCATCTAGTTGGTTAGAGCAGGGGAAGTTAGAGCTGCATTATACTGAAATGGCAGTAATATTGGTATACGCTGTGATGATATCAGGTACCATATCTGCCTGTTTTCTTCTTTCTTCTCTTTCTCATCTGAGCATCCATCATCCGTCACCTTCAGCGTTTTGGGGCCGTGTCATTCCTATCCAGTGGGAGCATCTGTTGCTGTGAGACTTGGTCCAACTGGCTAAATATTAGAATATATCAGCCAGCAACTATTGCACTCTCAACAGTCTTTTACAATATGAATGTTGCACACAATGATGCTGCAATGACAATTTGTTTGCAATATATTGTGCAGCCCTAGTGGAAGTTATAGGATAGTATGGTTACTGTAATGCTGATAAAACGTGTTCCGTTAATTATTGAGATGGGTATAAAAATCTTCAACATGCCATATTTTTGCTAAATTATACAAAAACTGATTTATTTTCCACAGTCTATTTGAAACAGAAATGTTTCAAATAGACATACTTTTATAAAAATATAAAGTCTGTTAGCACAGAACAGGAAAGAAAGAAAGTACATAAAAACTTCGTTATGACTAATTACATAATTACTAATAACATGATATCATCTACTAACATTTATCAAGCCATGTTTTGTGGAAAGTTGATCAATTGAAATTTAGCTTAGATCTTTTAAAAACTCAGATTTCTGTTCTTAATTTTTTCAAGTCTGTGTTTTAATAAAGAAAAAGAGAATAAATACAAAAAGCTGTTTCAAATGATGCTTTGATTTACTAAAGGGAAAAAGCTATCCGACCTTAATAATGAAAACTTCAGTAACTTCAAACAACAGCAATAAAGGAAGGTGCGGAAAAGGTAATAAATCACAATATGAGACGTCCACTTGCAACAAGTCTGAACCCCTTTTTGCATTGAGCCTAACATAACTGGACTGTACAGGAAGTTTATTTATATTAGAGCCTGTCTGCACGTCTTATTCTGCATGATGGATGACTTCCAGTCAGCGCTCTGGAAGTTCTTCTATCTGGGAGCAAATGGTAAAGGCAAAATTAGGACAAAAACATGGGAAAGAAATGAAAAGGAAGTAAACACTCTAGTTTGTGACCTCTTTCAGGCAGTGTGTGATTAGAATTTCATTTCCATATAAAGAAAAGTAATCACTTCACCGAAAGCAGGGCCAGGGATGACGCAAGTGTTAACTGATAACATCTCAATGAGACATGAAAGCTTCTTCCTACAGAACACAGTGGAAACATCCTAAGGAAACATTCATGACTTAGTCATAAAGGAGAGGCCCCAGGAGACAAGACGGCTAAGACGTCCTTTCATCCATTTACAATGAGGGCTGTGTTTATTCCTGTAGTGCAACGGAGAAAAGGGTGTGCAACAGTGACATGCAGTGTTCTATGACATGCAAATCAAATTAAATTACTGTTAATTGTTCATAAATGGAATTATTTCTTGTCTATTTCTAACAAATTCGATCATCTTCAAAATCTCCAAATATCTTGTGCGAAGAACAGTTTCCTGTTAAAGTCAACATGGCTTCCAGGTACAACAAGGCATGTCAGACTGCATGGCTGATATGGAAATACTGCAACACACAAACAGTGAAGAAGTGCTGAGAAACTCCACCAATGAAAAAGGAGATAAAATTAGACAAAACTTGTCCTGCTATGTTGACAAAGGCCAACAATCTGTGTATTGTATTTAACTGTCATGAAAACGTCGACATGAATAAGAGAAAATTTAGCTTCAGGGAAGTTTTCCGCTTCTGATCCAACGTAACACTAACTGCTTACGCTAATGTTTGTGGTGCTATTATGAACCACTTTTAATGGCCTTATGACTGCTTCATTTCACAATCTGCCTCTCATGGAACATTATTGGGAACCACCAGGGTGTTCCCTGTAAAACCTCATCAATTTCTAAAATCAACTAACTGTTTAATGCAGAGAGAAAAAAAGAAAACTATTCTCTAAAGCGTTGAAAACTGGTGTTTGAATTGTACCGCAGAAGCTTTTAAAGATAAGGGCTGTTTTGCAGTGGCAGAAATCTACTTGAGAACTGGTTCCAGTTCAACTGGTAGTTATGCATATAATTGCACCATAAGTTATGTGATATTATTGTGCTGACCTCAGCACATTATGAGATTGCATTTGCAAGATCTTGATTTGTGAATCTTAAGATTCTTACAACAAAGCTGCCTCTACCGCTGACAAAAATAATAGACAACTATTCTTTTGCACGAGACTCGTCTAATATTTTACGCAGCCTGTGGAGGGAAAGGAAAGCTAAATTAGAGTCAGACTAAAACGGAGTGGATTTTTTGTTGTTGTTGCAGGAAACGCATCCAAAGCGGATCAAACCAGGCAAACTGTGCAGAGCCTGTGATGTGACGCCAGCTCTTACCAGCATCACCAGCATGATTTGAAGCTCTATGGGAGGGCACCAACATTTGAACTCCAGTGTGGCATTAAGAACCACCACATACTGTACATACAGACCTGTAAAATAAAAAAGGATCAGAAAGAAGACCACCTCGTTTACAGCATAACTCACACGTGTAGTCAGGACCACCTACTGCTTGGAGCAGTGGAGCCACACTGCTCTACTGTACCTCACACACACACACACACACACACACACACACACACACACACACACACACACACTCCAGTAACACACGCGATTCATTAGCAGTTTTCAAAGCGCTACGAACAGGGAGCTATTATGAGTCAATTCCATTAACACGGGCACTCAGAGATGAAAACCCGTGTTTTGCGTCTCAAACTGTTACTATGCTGAGGCTCAAATGCAAAGAAAACTCTTAAAGGGGCTGCTGACGAACACAAAGACGTCCATTAAGAGCCAAATGGAGAGCCGGCGCTGTCAGCTGTACAGCATGTGTGGTCTCAGTGATTCTGAGGCTTTCACGGCCGCTGTGGCTTTTGTAATAAAGTAACACTGCTGGAAATGCGCTACTTTAAGGCTTAAGCGTTGTCGGCTGCCCTTCACTCTTGGCTAACATGAGGTGATTACAGGCATGGGAAGTATTTTGCTTCCAAAGCCTCCCGTTTATGGTTGGATTTTTATCTGAAACTCCTTATTTAAAAATTATCAGTAGCAGACAAATTAAACTATTCTTAGTTTTTTTGGTAAAAGAATGCAAAAATCACACCATTTTCTACTTCTGCTGTGATGAAAAACTCCCATTACACCACCTAATCCTCCTCAGGGCTGAGTGCAGTGGTGCTTGTGTTCTTACATATCCGGTGCAGTCCTGTTGGTTTGGTGAGCAGTTGTACCCAACCAATACAGCAGTTTTACACCTGAGCACATGGCGAGTGTTTATGTGTGGAACTAAGGGATGCAATGCAACGTTCTGTAGCTCAACTTTAAGATGTGACACCGTAACAAAACCGATTCAACTCCCAGCTCACAATAAACTGCTATTAGGGAACATTGAAGCTCCTCCTGCAGCTAGAGTGGAGGAAAAAAAAAGGAACCCGGACCAAAACTTTGTGTTTGGTATGTAGCTCGCTTTGCACTGACCTGAATCACTCACCTGAAACAATGTCAGGCTAAATATAAGCAGCACTGGTTCTGGAGAAAAATCAGCTGACGTCCTTTCTCCCCACTTCTACAAAAAGCACAGCCCAGGGTTAGGGCCAGGAAGGGGAAGAGCTGAAGTCAGATTCCTGGTTGCTGTTTGGTTGAGTTATGACTATCTAAGAACTTCTTTTGTGCTCAATTAAACTTAGCAAGTTAGCTGCTGATATGTAGGTGGTCTGTGTATTTTGGTGCATGTTGTTTAATGGATGAAACTGTTTTCTTAGAACCTCAAGAAAAAGGAATTTGGATACAGAGAATGCATCAGAAGTTAAATCCGCCGCCCTTATTTTAAGCAAAGAACTCAAACGCTTTATTGTGCCGACAGCGGAATAAGAAGATCCAAGCAAACATCGACATTCATCACCCTTATGCACGATGGATATAGAGGCCCCCAGTCTTAGACCCGCCACATAATTAGTGCTTAGACAGACCTCATTGAAGTTTATTACATGGCAGACAGAAAATGGTGCAATAGTCTGCTTGTTTTATGCGAAAACGGAGCGAAGCACTGAACCAACATCTTGAAAGTCAGAATTGCGCAGATGTTCATTGCAACCATTTCCTTGATGTTCATTAAAACTCTACTGCAGACGCCATCCCACCAGTTTTATATCCTTTACATTGTGTTTGAGCTTTCCTAAATTCCTGCTAAGTAACATCTTTTATCTGGGACTTTTTGCAAGAAACAGTAGCATAGAAAGTAAGCCACATGAGCCATTAAAAAGTAAAGTTGGAAACTACTAAACTGTTATCGTAAGCTACTGCTAAGTGAAAGAGAACCTGCTAATGAACAAAGATTGAATAAAGCAAAAAAAATAAATTAAAAAAAATAAATCAGTACAGGTTTGTTTAGCTATCTGGAGAACAATAACACCAACTCATTCCTGATATAGATGCAGCTTACTGTTTTCTTTAGCATTAGATCACTTCCAGCT
This sequence comes from Fundulus heteroclitus, assembly GCF_011125445.2. Classification (NCBI taxonomy): domain Eukaryota; kingdom Metazoa; phylum Chordata; class Actinopteri; order Cyprinodontiformes; family Fundulidae; genus Fundulus; species Fundulus heteroclitus. Next base: position 3,848,271 of record NC_046366.1, read on the forward strand.
ACGCCACACAGCTGCATGTACATAATTGTGCAAGTCAATCTGTTAAAATCCAAATCAGAACTGATTTGGCTGTAACCCTTAATTCATGGTTAAAAAAAAAAAAAAAAAGAAGCAAACCGTCTGGCAACTGGCTGGGAGCAACTGGTGGGAACAATAAACGCCTGAACTGCAATACGCAGACAGATGTCTGAAGCTTCGAACAAAAGACTTCAAAATTGGAGACCAGCCACTAGCTCTCCCTTGTGTACACACACACACACACACACACACACACACACACACACACACACACACACACACACACACACACACACCTCTTTCAGACTTCCCCTCTGCAGGCTGAGCTAAAAGTAGCCTTCTCACACACAGTCAGCACTTTTCCAGCTGGCTGAAAAACCGTCGCCTCCTGCACCTACAACACGACCCAGAGCGCCTGTACCTGCTTTACTGGTTCTCAGCTCGGTACCTGACTTATCATGGGCAGTAACACCCAGTCATCAGTCCTGCTGCTGAGTAAAGGGGGATTGTGTTTATGAAGTAGGGGGGGGGACTCTAAAAAGAAGGGGTGAGGCAGCGCTGATCATAACGCTGGGAGTGATATCACCACTTTCCCACAAGAAAAATTAAACGAGTAGGTTTTTGTTTGGCAGCAACGGTTGAGAGATGACCTTTAGGGTGTTTCACAGCAAGTACCAAAACCACAAGCACTAAGAAACATCCACAAAACTGACAACACAATACTTTCTGTCAGCATTATAAACTAACAGGGCACAACATTATAACCACCAAGAGGGGAAGTGAATAACACTTCTTATGCTTCATCATGGCTCCAGTTAGTGGTTGCACATTTTGTCCTCAATGTTGATGAGTTGGATGGTTGATAAATTGGAACTTTAAAGTGTAACTCAACTCAAAATCAACTTTTCGTCCAGATAAACTGTATAAACTGGGCTAAAGGTTGCCACCTTAATGTTACTGTGCAACTGTGTACTTAAGGTTGATCAGTGTTTATTGCAGTTGAATTTTCCTATTGGTTCAATCGGCGCATGCTGTCATCACCATAGCTTCACGTTCAGGTATAAAAGTATCTTGGTCAGACTTACGCCCCCGTGGCGAGTCTGACTCAGGAGTTGGAATTATGAGCACTGATTGATAGTGTTTAGTGTTTGCTACTGCTTTGAACATTAGCCCATGTTATCAATGATGCTGCTAACATCACTTTACCCAGAAACTACACTCATCTTGTCCTCTACTGCTTAGCCAGCACCAGCTGAGTCCGTGCCTTGAGCCAGCAGCTCAAACAGATAACGCTCAGCCCTACTGGGCTCCTTTAACCTCCAGCAACGAGGGAGTAGGGGAGATCTTTCACCTCAAAAGACCGATCAGTGGCAAAACCACTGCTTTCCCCCAGTCACTCTTTATGTTTCAACATCTCCTTTTCCTGGTCCTGACTACACCCCAGCTTAACCCACTCCGCTCATCCCCACACTTAGCCATGGCCCTCAGTGTCTCTAGGCACTGCCCACTTTGGTGGCATTTTGCCAATTTGACAGCTGGACACCTGGATCAGTAACCTGGCCAGCCAGATTGATGATAGTACTCTAGCACTCTAGTTCTGCACATTGTCAGTCTGGGACAGCTCCATTTGAATCCGTTTGGGGAAAGGAGGGACATTCAGCAGAACTCTCTGAGCTGATTGGGTAAAGTGACACCTAATGCCTGCCTACCAAAGGTTGGCTTAAGTCAATCATGGTATCAAATTAAAAAGTAAGCAGCATGCATTATGAGAAGCACAAGAAGGTAAGATAGTCAAGGCACTAGTTGCTGTTGTATCAAAGAAGAAATGGTGGACTCTGACCAAACAGATGTGACAGTAGCAGCTACACGTGCGTCCTCCTGCGCTGCCATGTTTGTGTTGGTTCGGCTGTGGGCTCAACCGCTCTTGCCTTCATCGTACCAGTTTGTCCCGCCTTAAACCTCAATACCGCTACATGATTGGCCCAAACCGTTTTTGGTTCGGACACAAACGATTGAAGCTGGAGCAGTGCAATATGGATTCCCGTGTGTTTGTGAACGCACAAATACCGTGAGAATTTATCTTGCAGGCAAGGTTAGTGGATCAGAGCAACCCCCAAAACTGCAGCTCTTGCTTGTTCATCTCTTGCCTGGGAAATACACATGGCACCAGAGTGTGCTAAAGGAACAAGACAAGACAACAGAGGCAGTATGAAGCTTTGGGCAATGTTCTGTTGGGAATTCTGGGTCCTGCCATCCGTGTGAAATTTACTCCGACATGTGCGTACCAACTAGCTTAGCTCTATTAGTGACCATGTCCCCACATTCATGGAAACCAGATGGCCTGATGGTTCTGGTCCCTTTCAGCAGTAAAATGCATCCTGACACAGACTGAAAACAATTTAGGGGCACAACAAAGAGTTTTTAAGGTTGACTTGGCCTCCAAGTTCTCCAGATTCCAATCCATCTGTGGGACATGCAGGATAAACAAGTCAGATTCATAGAGGCACCACTTAGCAACTTCCAGCACTTAAAGGATCAGCTGCAAACATCTTGGCCAGTTGCCTCCACACACCTTCCAGAGGAGTCCATGGTTTTCCAGGTAGGGGCTGCTTTTGCAGCAAAAGGCGGACTAACGCACAGGCGGGGGTCATTATGTTATGCCTTATGGGTAAATATCATCAGAGAGGGAGCAGTGGACAGGGGTAGGGGGGAGAAATATATAGACATTATAATTACAGCTCAAAATATTTCCCTAATAATAATAATAATAATAATAATAATAATAATAATAATAATAAATGTATAAAATGTAAAAAAGTATAAAAATGCAAAACATTTAGTATCAGGTAGTCTAAACACAACAAAGAAAGTCAACTCGTGGTCAGACATGAAGGTGGATAGCAGTGCAGCGTGGTGGATTACATCTTTAACTCCCATCACATATAAAACTATACAGAAATATTTCTGGCTGGGTTTGGTGTAATATGCAGCATGAGACACTCGTGTGCATGTGAGGAGTATGAAAGAGAATAGCATGAAACATGTCACATGAATGGATGTGTGTGGGAATGCAGACTTTCACTTTGACTAAGCCAGTTGATGGTGCAATTCTAAATCTGAAATTTAGCCGACTGGGCTTCTGATCCCAGACTTCTGTTTCCACTTCAGATAAATACTTAAATGCTGGTCTGCAAAATGACTAAAATATGCATGCCGTCTCATCACAGAATGGGCAGAGTCTACTTAACTGTCTAAACAGTGTTTAAAAGTTTATGAGCTGGTTTGGCTCTAGCAGACAACAGAAGAAACCTATGGATATGTTTTTTGGTTTTTTTGTGACATTTGCATGCACTACATCATTTATTTAAAATCAACTGTAAATTAAATCTATTAAAAATGGATCCCTTAGTTCATGCAAATGAACCAGGAAGTAGAAGAGAAAAGTTTAGTATTAGTTCCAAGTATGAGGGATGTTATAGAAGATTCTTCCAGCCAATGTTCAACAACTGAAAGCAGAAATGTACAGTATGTGCTTTGAGGGCAACTCTGAGGAAGCATAGAGCTGCAGGTATGGCTGCAGAGATAAGCGATGCTAACATGGCCTCGCCCATTCAAACGCTTGCTGCTCTTTATGACTGCCTCACAACTGCTTGGTTGCACCTAGTTGATAGGCATTGAATATTCCAATAAAAGCAAACATTTCCAGGAAGATGTTCTTATAAGACGTGGAATAATATGACTAAGGGTGCAGTGAAAGTGTGCCCTCTATAGATTTCCTCTATTTTTTCTGATTTAGTTACACAAAATAAAAATAAAAATTACCTGAGTAAATAAATAAAAAGATCTGTTTTTAACTGATAATTTATCAAGATAATAAAGCTATTCGAACTAACTTTTGATGAACCACTTGGTTAAAATGCACCAGCGACACCCAGCGCAGATTATTGCCAGATCTGCAGAATGGAGAAACAAGAAATATTTGGCTCATGACTTGATGGTCTGAAACAATTAAATAAAAGTAAAAAATAAACAGAGAAAACCTGCTGGAGGCAGGGGCCAAATACCTTTTATAAAATGCCCTTTTAAGTGGAATTAGGTGTGATGCTACACGGGGAGGGCGCAGTTCAGAAAGAGCAGAAATTTGACGACAGACAAGTTTTTCTGCAGGATTTACAAGTCAGCCCAGTTTTTATGAACTTATTTCAAACACACTGAATGTTCCAGGACTCCAGGGAAAAGCTAAATGTCTTGTTAGATAAGCCGTGCAGCCACGAGATAGACAGTCAAGTGGGTAAATGTGTGTCCTAAACATGATGTTATTTCACAATGTGCGAACATGACTGAGGCTGATAGAAAACTGAAGTATGACACAGTGTCAGGGTCTGCGACTGGCTGACATAATGAGAGATAGCGGCGATAACACAGGAAAAAGGAACAAGGCAAGGCAAGTGTGTTTATATAGTGTTCACAGACAAGGCAATCAAATGTGCTTTACAGGACATCAAAGCAGAGGCATGAAAGAAGCAAATGTTTCCAAGTGTTCATTAGTCAGATTGATCAAAAGCTGCAGTAAACAGTAATGTTTTCAGGCCCGGTTTAAAGGAACCAACAGCTTCTGCACATGTCAGGTTTTCAGACCGCTTGTTCCAGAGCTGAGGAGCACACAAACTAAATGCTCCCTCTTCTTGTTAAATTCTGGGACCACTGAGAAAGCAAGTCTTAGAAGACCTGAGGGGTCGACATGGTTCATACTTGACAAGCAGCTCGGAAACATGTTTTGGCCCAAAACCACTTAGTGCTTTATGGCTCGATAGCAGAACTTTCAAAATCTATCATTTGACAAACAGGGGACCAGGGCAGTGATTTTAGAATTGGTGTGATAAGATCCATTTTCCTGGTGTTGGCAGGCCTCTGGCAGCATCATTTGGATGAGCTGCAGCTGAATGAACCTGACACTGTTACAACAATATAACCTACAAAAACCGAAGGCTTGCACTGGTGTTCCTGGGTCCTGTTTAGACAGGAAACACTTAGTTGCTTTTGAGATGATAGGAACCTAATTTGGTGGTTATCAAATATTTTGATCCGATCCATCCAGGTTCCTTGCACACTCTGAGGTCTTTAGCCCATTTGGGTTTAAATAAGCGCAAGGATTTTACAATACTCGATTAAATAATCAATGGAAATTTTGAAACTGCATCCCCAAAAACTACCCGACTTATTCCTGTTCTGCTTTTTTTTTTTTTACACTGAGTTGCTAAACTGTAGCTCCTGAACTGCTAAGGAGGCACTTTAAATACATAGGTGTCAGCCACCCAGCTGCCTTAATGTATGTAGACAATGAACATTTTTGGTTTGTGAAATCCTCAGTCAGGTGGTTTAATATGAAGTGAATGCATCAAAAGTGAGAAGAGGAGAATGTTTTATGGTTGCATGCTGGGCGTGTGTGCATACTTGTACTTGCAGCTTACTAGTAAAGTGAGGACCTTTTTTGGGCGTCAATTCTTTTCTGAGGTATGGATTAGGTTTAGGATTGAAGGGTCATTTAAGTTAGGGTTACGTTTATACTTGTAAAGGTTAAGTTTAAAGGATGTAAGACATTTACTGCAAAATCAACTTAAATCATTCTCATTTGTCACCTTGGATGAAAGTAATATTTCCAATAAACAATCACTTCTCTCCATCAAACGTTTTTGTCCTTTCAAACCTAGACGTACGGTCAGGAACTATTCTGGTTCAGTGTGTAGCCCGTGTTTATTTCCTGGATCCTGAGCCAATCATATGAGAGTTCCCAAAACAAAACAGAGCGCAGCATTTAACATTTTAATTTGGCGAAAGAGCAGCCTGTTCACGCCAAACCCAGTAGTAGAAGCAGACCAGAAATAGAACTGAATACAACATCATATACCTGTGTTGTGTAGGTAAAAATTCAGTGGCATTTCACAGCAACAACAGACAGTTTCTCTCTGGTAAAGGCATTGTGTATGTGTTGTTCGGATGTGAACCACTAAGTGTCATTATTACTTATCACTCCGTTAAGGTTAGGGGTAGGCCGCAGAAAGGGTTGAAAAATAATGGAAGTCAATAGATGTCAAGGCACGGTCCTTGCTTTATATTTTAAACAAGGGTATGTGTGTGGTGTGTGTTTGTGAGAGATGTACATGTGTGTGAGGGTGGCAGAAAAAATTATGGCCTGTACAGCCCCTCATACAGCAACTCGTGTTTCTTTGTAATCATTTTATCCAGGTCATGTTTGTTTGTTTTTTTTTTGTTTTTTTTTACTTGGCAGTATTAACTGTACTGTAGATAAGGAGTGTTGTTTTAATTTGCATCCCAAGGATGTCTCTTAGTCTGAGTAATTGTTATCCAACAAGAAATACAAAAGAAATATGGGTTAAGTTCTCTCTCTCTCTCTCTCTCTCTCTCTCTCTCTCTCTCTCTCTCTCTCTCTCTCTCTCTCTCTCTCTCTCTCTCTCTCTCTCTCTCTCTCTCTCTCTCTCTCTCTCTCTCTAAATTTGACATACATATATTTTACCTCTCGCACACACATACTCTTATCACACACATACAGTATCGTCTCAAACTCACACGTTCACCTTTCACATACATGCATTCTCTTCACACAAAGATACATTATCCTTTTGCATATCTTTATTCTGCTTTCAAATATATTCTTCTCACACATTTTCTTCTCATTTTCTGTGTTTGTATAACTTATTCAAACAGAATATTGCTTATCAAAACTCCATAGTGAAGCTACTGATATCGGACCTTTTTTTGTAATCTGTGAGGATTATAAGTGAGGAGCAATGAAAACAACGTTAGAATGTTTTTCAGAATTGTTCTGGGATGTTTGGATCACATGCAAAGAGATTCTGACGGTTAGTTTGTTCGCAATAGGCTCCAAAGAGAACTTTATGACCGTGTTCATGTTTTATTTGAATTTCTGTCAGAACTAATAATCGGCCAGAATTCAAGGAATAGAGAAGTAGTGAATTTACTACAGTCTTTGTATGGATGTCTGCAGATTTTGCTGGCTGCAAGTGAATCGACCCAAAGAAGCAGAACTGAAAACAGAGATGTCTTTTAGCCTCCAAGAGTCCTGTTAGGACAAGGCCGACCTCCTTTCAATATTTCAGAGGAGCAAATATTCCAATTACTGTCTTGCAATGAACTGCCAAATTTGCGTGTTTTTTCAAGTGCTTGTGATCCGGGCTGTGGGAAAAAGAAGCTTTTGGCAAGACATCACGCTCTTTCAGGAGGAGTGAATGCTGCATTTCAAGACTCGATGCAAGCTGCTGGGTTTCCTTATATAGGGAACTTTTTGACCAATCTGTCTGGATGATTTGATTAAATTGACTTTGTAAAGTGCCTTAAGATGACATGTGTTGTGAATTGCCACTATCCATCCATCCATTTTCCAACAAGCTTATCCCTCATGGGGTCGCGGGGGGTGCTGGTGTCTATCTACAGCTGTCAATGGGTGAGAGGTGGGGTACACCATGGACAGGTCGCCAGTCTATCACAGGGCAGTACAGAGACAAACAGGACAAACAACCATTCTAGCACACACCTAAGGAGAATTTAGAGAGGCCAGTCATGTTTTTGGACTGTGGGAGGAAGCTGGAGTACCCGGAGAGAACCCACGCATGCACAGAGAGAACATGCAAACTCCATGCAGAAAGACCCAGGGTTGGATTTCAACCCAGAACCTTCTTGCTGCATGGCAACAGCACTACCCACTGTGAATTGCCACTATATAAATAAAATGTAATTGAATTGACAAAAAAGTGTTTAAAACACTAAATGTGTTTCAAACTACAGAGGAACTTTTTGTAATTATTTATGAATTATAATATATTGCCTAAACCCCATCACATAAAACATTTTACCAAAATGATAAGCGGCACACACAGTGAATGAGGTGAATAGTGACTGAAGCTGTGCGGAAATATTTTAGTATTTTAGTTTAAGAGGGGGGGGGGGGAAACGACATAACTATATTTTTACTTTATATTTATATCCCGCTTTGTTTTCCATGATCAGGTCACTGGCAGCTTTGGGCATGTGAGATTAACAGAGTTCACTAAATCATCCAACTTTCATTTGCACTAAACACCTTCTGTTTCCACTATACCTTCTCTCACCTGTATGGTCTCCTTCTCATACACATTCATCCATTGGTTGACATTTTAATTCTAAGAAAGTGTGGAGACTTTTTTTTTCATTGATGAAAAATCTAGAATCAAAATTTATGCATGTAAAATATCAAATATATGTATGTGAGAGGTAAACTATATGCGAGAGGTTAAATGTATAAAATGTGTAAGGTAAAATACATGTGTCAGAAGAATATGTTTATGAAAGATGCAAGTATGTGAGGGTGGCAGAATAAATATTGGCTTGTGCAGCCCCTCATAGAGCTACTACAGTTGTATTCAATAAATTTGAATTTCTAAGAGGCTTGTTTGTCAGATTAAAAGTACCTTTCTTAAAAACTTTTCTTTAAGCTGCTTTTAAACATACTTTTCATTAAGCCCCCATTTGTGAATGAAAAATTTAGCTTTTTGTGGTCTGATGCAGTATTCTAATCTTAAATGCTGTACTTTTATTAGCTGAAGGTGGGGGACCATAATCAAGAGAAATAAAGGCGTTAGAAACATTCGCAGTCTATGTCAATCGATATAATGTGTTTTCCTTAGTGCACTGAGTTACTAAAACAAACAAGCTTTTCAATAATGTTCTCATTTATTGAATATGCCTTAAAAAAAATAACCATTCCACTAGAACCACATATCAGTGTCTTTAGATGGGTTTTTGTGACAGACCAACACAAAGACCAACATAAAGCACTGCAGAATTATGAAAGGTTTGCACATTTAAAAATATCTGAAAACTTGAGGCATTCTCCTTCTGTCATTAAGCGCCTTTCACCACTGTTAGGCCTGTAAGTCTTCTGGGACTGGCTATAGCCATCAACATCTTGGGGCTAAACTTTCTGTCCATTCTTTGAGGAATAGTTCAAGCTCAGTCAGATTTGATAGAAAATGCCTGTGAAAATCAACTTTCAAGTCTTGCACACATTCTCAATTGGATTTATGTCTGGACTTTGACTGGACCATTCTCAGTATGAATAGGCATCGATCTAAACCCTCCCATCGTACCTCTGGCTGTATGTTTGAGGTCATTGCTGCTGGGAAATATGAACCTTTTCCCCAGTCTCAAGTCTTTTGCATCCTCCACCAATCTTTCCAGTAACACTGAGTAGCTTCACTGTCTCTGCTGAATCAGAGTATTCCCACAACATAACAGTACCACCACCCTGTTTCACTGTGGGGATTGCACATTAATGTCTAAGTATTAGTTTTTCATCAAACAAAAAATTCTGTTTAGTGGCCATAAAGTTTAATTTTCATCTCATCTGAATAGAACACCTTCTCCCATATTTTTGCTGTGAACTCCTGCATGACTTGTGGCAAATTTTAAAATGGGATTTTTAGGCTCCCTTTTAACTATGGCAAAACGTTCATAAAGCCCAGATTTGTGGAGGACATAGCCAAAAGTTCACACAGAGTTGTGGATCTCCTCCAGCGTTACCATGGGCCTCTTGGCTGCTTCTCTGATCAATGTTCTCCTTGCTCAGCCTGTCAGTTTAGCTGGAACCCTCGTGTCTTGGTACCTTTGCAGCCGAACCATATGCTTGTTTGTAGATGATGGACTGAACAGAGCTCTATGATATGTTCATATTGTCCTGTGACCTAACCCTGCTTAAGACTTCTCCAGATCCTTCTCCCTGACCTGTCTGCTGTGTTCCCCTGTCTTCCTGATGCTGTTTGCTCTCTAGCGTTCTCTAAAAACCCTCTGAGACCAGAAACAGAACAGCTGTGTTTAAACAGAGATTAAAGTACACACAGGTGGACTCTGTTTACCAGTCAGACAGTCAGAGGGCAATGTGTTGTGTTGGATTTAAATTAGAGTACCAGGATAAAAGGGGGTGAATAGTTACACATGCAGGTGACACTAAATGAAAACCACATGTAATTTTCCTGCCCCTTGACAGTTATGCACCACTGTCTGCTGAGCCATCACATCAAATCGTAATGAAATGTACAGACGATTCTTGGTGCAACGTAATAAAAATATTTATTTATAAATTTCCAATAAAAAACCCTCTGCAACCTGCAGGTGTTAAGAATGACTGTCGCATTAAAAGAAACAATTTCCAAGATTTTCATTTTCTGTTCAGGGATGAAGCTGTCATGTTCATTCTTTGCATTCCTTTCACAGGAGAGGCAAGGTGTCAGACAATTATAGGAAACCTTTTCCTGATGCTCAACAGACAAAACTGCTGTCTTTAGACAAAGGATGTCAAATGTCAGACCAGAGGAGAGGGCTTCCAGCACCTCCATGATATCAGCTGGAGTCTGCACTAAAAATAGCCCGCATGTCTGAGTTGCTGAGGCCTGTTGTGGACCAGGCTGCGGCTAAAACATCTCCAACTGTTGCTAAGCGTAAGCACTCTGGATGCCAGCTGGCTATCATCCAGATTAGCCAGGTTTCCACAGTGGTGCCTATGAGCCTCTGGTTCCTCAGTAATGAGCCATTATCAAACCCAGTACAGCCCAAAACAAACAGAGGCCTTTGACAGATAATGTCGTTCAGACGTCACTGCAGACGCACGGAGGGTGGCATGTAGGAGACACGGGGCAGGATCTCGCTGCTGTGCCCTAGCGAAACAAACGGCATTGTTGACCAGAACCTGCACAAAAGACGGCCCAGCGCAAGCCCGGTGGAGTTTGCTGGAAATGTATGCGGAGGAGGACTGAATAAGCGGGCAGAGAGCCGCGGCTGAGCCGGGCAGAGAGATAAGAGTCTGTGTGTGTTATGAAGGGGGGGTTAAACTGGAGAACGCAGGCCTGCAGCTGTGTGTATGTTGCGTTTGGTCTCATGCCAAAAATCTAGAGCTGGCGACAGGAACGCCATAAAACTTAAAGCTATTGTGAGGGGCTTGCCTTTTGCCTCAATCCCTCCCTCTCTGTGAAAGCAACTATTCATGATGGAGGCAGAGAGATACAACACAATGGCTGTCCATTTCTGGCCCAACACCGCCCTGCCTATATGGAACAATAAACAAACGTATTCAGTCTTTCCAGGCCCCGCCCCTGAGCTTGACTGCCTGCATTTTGAGTTGCCACTGCAGCAAAGGTGGAAGAAAGCAGGCCAAAGGTCTGCGGTGATGCTCGTCGGTCGGAGCACATGTATAGAAAACCTTCACGCATGGATGGAGTCATTGATAGCTTGGACGTCACAAAAGGTCATCAGAAAACAACTTAAAGGTTGTAAAGGCGTTTCTGTTTTATGGAAAGAGGAAATGGGATTAGTCAGACGCTGACATAAACAACGATGGCGTATTTGTCTGTCAAACAAAAAAGGAGTTTGTTTATCCAGGGGTGCAAAGTCCGTCTTTGTAAGTGGATGGTCTTAATGGTTATTCGGCTATAAAGATGTTGTTCTACAAAGGTAAAAAAATAAAAATGCACTCAGTATACACAGACATCTTCAGATCCATGCATCCATCTGTTATGTTCATACTATGTATCCCATTTATACCCTTCTGGGCTGTCAAGGGCCGGAAGTTAGCCCATTTCCGCTGAGGCTGGATTAGAGGGATGGTGCACCCTAGATCACAACCGTTACCGACTGCAAGGTCAAACAACATTAGGAAAGGTCATTTTATTCCTCAAATCAAAAGCTGCAACAACTTCTGGAAAACAGGCACAGGAATACTGAGACTGGAGATTTCCTTGTTAAAGAGGCTCAGGTTACTGAGAGCAACTGATGTTCCACTGCAGCTGCAGATCTTCTTAATTCAGTACTACTTTGGCTCTGGATTATCCAAGACAACAAAGTAGAAACTTTGACCAGTCCACGTGGGTCTACATCAGGAAGAACGGCTCAGAGGTGGGATTCCTACCTTCCAGTCTATTCCACCTAAAGACCAATGCTTTGCTTTGAACAGGTGTACGACGAAGGAGCAGCTCAACATCTGATGTTTACCTTTATTTCCACTGGAAAGACCGAACTTCCTGTTGACTACCCTATGCAAATATATGGTCATGGGCTTACATGCACCATTCTAGGTTTATTTCAAAAGCAGAATTCTGCCAAAATATGAAAAGTCTTAAGATCAGAATTAAATGGCAGTTATACACAGAGGTGCAGTCCCCCCCCCCCCAACCCCTAAAAGGTGCAAAGAGGGCAAAACATGCAGAAATGGATAAATATATATATATATATATATATATATATATATATATATATATATATATATATATATATATATATATATATATATATATATATATATATATATATATATATATATATATATATATATATATCATATCATATATATCAGAAATTATTGTCATTACTTGTAAAGATCTGTACAAAGTCTTCAAATAAAGTCACTTGCATATCCGATATCTTATTTAATTTGAATACTTTTATTCAGAAAAGGTAGTTTAAGAAAACTAAATCCTTAATTGCACAAGGATTGGGCTCCCCAACAAATCCTTTGAAATAAATATAACTGAAGAATTTTTTATTTACCATTTACAGTTTCTAGTAATCTATGACTTTCTATTTTTCTAGGGTATAAATATGAGATGACAGACGCCTGTTTATCCAACCCCTGGCCACTATGCTTGATGAGGACCCATGGTTATCTCGCCACTACAAAATGAGCAGGACAGTAAAGAAAATGTCCAATCTTAGAGAACTGCCACATCTTGGGGTCACCAAGTCCATATGGTCCGGTTCAGACCTGGTACTAACATGCGTCTTGTGATCCGACGACTGTCCCCAGTTGGGCTTTTAAACTCCACCATGAGAGATCAGATCCCAGCTGACTGCTCTACATGTGAACAGACCCGTAGCCACGTCTCAGAGCGTGCTGCCAGCTGATGTAGCATGACGTCCTTTAAATCACTTCAACTATAGAAGTATTCAGACATCAACGCGACTGAAACACTTCTGAGACACAGTTCTGTCAGTGTTTCTGCTACACATGCTACAGTCTCACCTCTAGGTTTAATAGACAACAAGTGAGGAAGCAGAATGATTAATGTGAGACTTTTCAGAGCTCAGCATCAGCCCAGAGATTTTAGGTCCAATTTGCTCCGTAGAAATGATTAGGGGTTCAACATAAAGAGTTTTTGGGCTCTGTAGAAGCAATGTGGTCAGTGGGTCCATATCAGGGAGTTATTCGCTCACCCATCCAGTGTCCTGCTTGTCTTTAATAAAACATTTATTAAAAATTCCTGTCTTTACAGTACTCTGGATAGTGGTATATTAATTTTAAAATCAAGAACCTTACATGTAACTGACTGATGGGGAGTCACGTGTTCAGTGACCAACCATGCACAATTCTTTTGTCCTACCATCACAAACACAAACACCCGCAGTTTGCTCAACTTTACTGGGACTTTAACTGGAACACGTCATCGAGTGCTACAGGTCATCAGGGTTATTTGTTTTGCAGTTCTAGTCAGGTTTCTCTCCTGACATAAGCCTGTTTGAATGGAAAACAAACACACTAATCCCAAACACCAAGACCACATAAAGGATGCCAGCAATGCAGCAATGATAATCACAGTTTCAGCAACAAGGCTCGACTGTATATGAAGAAGGATCCATCCTACATTTTCCAACCAATCCACTAAGGGCAGTCACACTGTGCTCAAAAAAGCACCCTGTTTAAAAATGGGAGCAACGCGTCATCACGGAAGTGCTGGTTTAGACGGAGGCGATATCTGAGGATGCTAACTGGATGAGAGCATTTGGGGCGTTGTGGTAAGTTTGTGTGTGGTGCATGATTAAACGGAGAACAATCAGGCTGTCCCAATGTTTAGGTTTGGCGTGGGGCCCATGTGTGTGTGTGTGTGTGTGTGTGTGTGTGTGTGTGTGTGTGTGTGTGTGTGTGTGTGTGTGTGTGTTCCTTCTTAAAGCCCTGGCAGAGTGCATGGCACTAAGAACTCAGCCTGATATATTGAGGCATTTTGAATAGAAGCGACAGGATATTGATCCAAAACATATTACCAAATCTATATTGAACTTGCTCACCAGACACAAAATCAAACTTAATCCATGACAACCTCAGACGCCACAAACTTGTAGGCTGAGCTGAAAACAAAAAGGACCCAAGATTCTGGACGAGCTAGCTCAGGAGTCTCAAACTTCAGTCCTGCAAATCTGCTCCTAGTCTCCTGTGACAATATTCATGGTCTTTAGCAGGACTGTGGAACTGTACATACTGCTGAGGAGCTAATTCTGCCTTTGATGCAGGTGCACTGGACCAGGGACACGTCTAAAGGCTGCAGCACACTGGCTCTGAGAATTGGAGAGCGAAAGAAAGTATTGACAATAATTTGGCCACTGGTGACAAACATGAATGCATCTAAAGGTATTTTAAACATCTTTACCAGGGGTTACCAGTAAGTTCAGTGCATTATGAGGAATAGTTGAAATGGGATAGAAACTAAAGAGATTTTAAAACCAGTCCCACAGGAAACATGGGACATGTGATGAACAAGGAGTCATTTTTTTTCTTCTTTTATCAGAACTGAAAGAACTTAATGATTGCCTAAAGACTTGCAGTACGTGTGAAGGGCTGTTTCTGGACAAACAGGAAAAAGGAATGCCAGGCATGCGGCTGATCAGCAGAATTTTATACATGAGCTCCCGAAACAAGTCACACAAGAAACAGAAAACTCCCAACTAAAATAAGCCTACGGATGCACGCGTGTGTGATGTGGAGAATTAATGCAACAATCCTTCAAACAAATGCTGATGCTACGTCAGAGATTCCGCTACATTCTTACAGCTATGTCTTGACATGTTTATTTCCCACTGCTTCAAAGTCCAGGCAGAAGAATTTATGACCTCTGCGTGGTAAAGTTGAAGGTCTGAGCTGGAGCTGAACAGGAAGTGAGATCACATGGCAAATGGGCAGAGAGCAGAAAATCCTTTTATGAACACAGAGGTGTGGAAAGCTGAGGGTCATGTGGCTCTGTGATTGCCCACATGGAAATATCGTGTGCATAAATAATCCATTTTCTCTGTTTGGTAACAGGAGAAAGCTCGTGAGACGATAGAAATGCCATTTGATGAAACTGACCTTCCTGCTGTTGTTAAAGCTAACTTCAGCTCCCTGCATTGTCCTGTGTGGAAAATCCCAGCTGCGATCTAACAGCATGATGCTGGACTCCTTTGACAAGTGGGACTTTTCAGCTGAAAAGGGAAAATGGGTGAGGTGGAAAATGAAAGCTAGGAGTAGAAACTGCCCCCAGGAGATCCTGAAACAGTGCAAAAAACATAGCAGCATTTCATCTAAATACTAAAAACAGCAGAGGATGGTACTTGTGGGAATTTCAATGCAACTGCAAAGAGAAGAAGAAACACACCAAAGGCAAAAGTACTTTTGGTTTTGTTTCTATAACATGTGCTCTTTTATCAATCTCAAAGTCACAGGGTACAAAGGCAAATGGAAACTGATTTAATTAGCTGCAGTGAAAGAGAAGTCACTGGGATTGCAGTCACCTGTACAGCAAAAGAAGGAAAGGGACGTATAGTTTCCAAAATTATTTACAAATAAATATCAGAATTATGGCATGTATTCATATTCAGGCCACTTTAATCTGATCCCTCTAAATAGAATCGAGTGCAACCAATTGCCTTCAGAAGTCAGCTAATCAGCATCATAAAGACCAAGGTACACAACCGACTGGTTCGGCAGAAAGCCGTGGAGAAGTTTGATTTAGTGTCTGGCTCTGAAACAACATCTCAAGCTCTGAACATCTTACAGAGCTCTGTCCAGTTCATCATCTGGACACAGGAAAAAGGATGGCACAACTGCAAACCCACTAAGACCTGTCAGACCACCTAAACAGGCAGTCCAAGCAAGGATAGCTGGAGGAGCTGCAGACATCCACAACTCATGTGGGAGAGAGTTTATTGATGGCCCAACTTTAAGCTGTGCACTCCACAAGTCTGCCCTTTATGGGAGAGTGGCAAGAAGAAAACTATTATTGAAAGCCACAAGGAAGACCCAGCAAACATATGAAAGGTGGTGGTCTGGTCAGATGAGGACAAAAAACAAGCAAACATGCAAATAGCCATGTTTGGAGAAAAAGCAACACTGCACATCTACTTGAACACATCACGGTGGTAGGATGGTGTTTTCCTTCTTCCATGACAACCTCAAATGTCATACCGCAATCCTGTAGAAAGCATGTAGGCTGAGCTGAAAACAAGGCAAATCTGCTCCTAGTCTCCTGAGTCAATACTTAGCTCATTAGCAGAACTGTGGAGCTGCACTGCCTGCTGAGGAGCTAATTCTTCCCTTTGATGCAGGTCCACTGGACCAGAGACACGTCTGAAGGCTGCAGTACACCGGCTCTGAGGATTGGAGAGTGAAAGCCCTGATTTACAGAGATAGTACTCAGAGGAGGACCCCCGTCTCTCCATACTCCAACCCTGTGACATGGTGAAGGAGAAGGCTAAGTGCATACCAAACAGGGTTGTACAAATGACTAACAATCATTTTGCTACTGGTGATTTAGTTACAAACTAAACATGAATTTCTTTAAAAGGCATTATAAACATTTTTACTGGGAGTGGCAAGAAGTTCGCTCACATCACACGACAGAGGAGGTGCAACTTTAGGCAACATTTAAAAAGGGGATGGAAAGTAAAGTGATTTTAAAACTCAACCCACGGGAAACAGGGGACATATGATGAGCAAGAAGTCCTTTTTCTATAAAAAAAAATGCATGCATGCATCAGCCTTCATAAATCTACACAGCTTTGAGTTAGTTTATTAAATGAAACTGACTGTGGAGAAGGTTGAGAGGTAAGAGTGCTTTTGCAAGGCGCGGCTAATTTTGACAAACATCACATCCAGAGGCAGACAGGAACTCAGACTGACCCACTTAGTTTGATAGACTCAACCCTCCACACACACACACACACACACACACACACACACACACACACACACACACACGAAAGCGGTACGAGTTGCAATTAATCAGAGGCTGCATGAATGGCTGCTCCCACAGTTTCAAAGACATGTCGGGTGCAGGAAGGGGCTCACACTGTGGGTCATGTTGGGGCCACTTCCTCTGCAGCCCACCCCGAATCCCCTTAAAAAAAAAAACGATCCCTGCCTCCCCCTCATCCTCATCGTCCTTCGCCTCCTCTTTTCATGCTCAATTTCATTTATCAGCAACTAGCTTGTCCTGCAAATTATGCACAAAATGAGAGGCTTTGTTCAGGGCAACATGACTGAAATGTATCATGACAAAGTGAACACATTTCACTGAGTGTGAATGAGGCACCTGGCCCCAGTGAGTGACGAGGCACGTGCAGAAGAAGACAGGGGAAGAACAAGACAGGGTGGGATTGTACATCCTGCCCCACACAAACTGTGGGCTCCATTTCCGCGTAAGAGTGTGGTTTCTTGTTTCAGAAACTTGTAGACGCTCTGCCCCCTAGCTACAGGTGTCCCGGCTGGGCCTCAGTCAGAAAGCACACACAGCCCTTTGTTTGGAGATGCTCTGGGACTCTGAGGAAACAGGAGAATCTATCAAAGTGACATTGTTTCTTGGCCAAATTTACACGCCGATTCTACCACAAGCATGGGGAATGATTTATTTTGTCACTGGAAACCGAAGCTGGGCTGCAAGCCTTTGCAGCAGCTTGCACTTTCCTCTAAGCAGAGGTCATGTCGTGTCCTCCTGCCCCACCGTGATCTGTGCATATTTAGTCATTGGGATAAATCAGATCAAAGGTTGCATTCTGTTTCTTTTATTCTTCCATACCTGTCTAACAGGAAGCTGCATTACACTGGCTGAACCACTGCCCACTCTCACAGGATATGACCAAATTTGGACTTCAGGGTTATGAAATGTAGAGGAGACAAGAGGAAGGGAACTAACAGCAGTATGCCTTACTGTATGTGGGAGCAGTTCAGGAGCTCTTCAACCGGTCAGACTGTTCAGAGACCTACTTTACTTGTTCTACAAACCCAGCCCAGCAGGAACATGCTCTGCTTTCAGAGAAGTATTTCATTAAAAAAAAAAAGAGCTTTTAGTTATGCTCAGATGAATCCATGCAAACCTGAAGGACACGACATACATTCTGAGAAATGCAATAATTGTTCACAAAGTCCACTGGATTCTGTTAGTGAATGATTGATTTTTCCGTGCAAAGTGTGCTGGATTAATGACACCCTGCTCGTGTTGTTTTGTGGTTCTTCCAGTAAATAAACCTGACAGTAATATGATATATGGGGCTCCACACACACTCGCACGCCAACCTGAGTCGTCTAATGGGACAAATGACTCCAAAGTTATTCACGTCACAGCAGCAGCAGCACACATGCACTAAACAACGTCCTGTGCTGCAGGCTCAGCCCTCCTACAGAAAGATTTCACACGTTCTGGTTCTCTCTCCTGGGAACAAACGGACAAGGTGAAGCATTATGGACAGTATGTTTGGACCACCTGGCATGGCCAGGGTGACAGATGGGATGGCCCTGTACAGGGACTCGTCAAACAAAACAAAAATCCGAAAAGGTGGGAGAGTTGTCCCTTTGCACAGTAAAGCTGGCATGGAGAGGAAACGCAGAGTTCTGGTGTTCAGACGTAGCAGAGGTTTGTTTTTGCCGGAGAACTTTACGTTACAGCCTACTCCCAATGATTGTGGTTCCTATTGTTACTGGAGCTGAACCCATGTGGAGAAAATGCAAGAGGAAGATCAAAGTCATCAGAGAGCACCACCATGTGGCCACAAAAGAGAACTGCGTGAAACAGGAATAAACATGGATGAGACTCAGCATCTCTACACACAGATGATTGGAAACAAACCCTCTGCTATAACACACTACTAAATGATGTACGGCCTTCCCTTCCTAAAACCTTGGTGAATGGACAAGTTCTCATTAGTCCTAATCCTAATTCACAGGAATAAAAATCAAAACATCTTTAATGAAACTTTCTTGAAGGGAAACTTAATCTTAACCTTCCTCAAAACGGGACACATTTACCCCGCTGTTAGCGATCCACCCAAAGGTTAAAGGAAACCATTTATGAATTATTTATAACATCCTGCAATTTTTTTTTATTTCATCTTTATTTGACAGGGATAATGCACATAAACATAGTGACAAAACAAACCATGTCACTGAAGAGCTGCATATAAAGTTTATAGCCAATACTAATTTTGTACTCTGTCCCTGGCTGGGCTTTTATACGAACTAGAATTTACATACTACACTACTTCAGTTTAAAAAATAGAAACACAATCAAATTTTAAGACATGTATTCATACACAACTCTTACCTACTTAGAATAATTAAAAATGAGTACAGTTTTGGTTTGTCTTTAACCCGTTTTTAAGCCTGGTAGAGAACATCTTAAAAGCAGGTCCAGTCTTGATGTGAGATGGTAACGAGTTCAAAGCTGGTCTTGTAGAACCGTATTTTACAGTCATGCTTTGAGGAGTTTCTAGTGACTCGGATGCTGTTTTGTCTCTCAACAAATGTACTTATGATTAATGCACTTGTGAATCAGAGTAAGGAAGCAAGGATTGCTAAAGCTATCAAAACTCATTAACTTCTATTTCTCAAGGATGGTCCAGTGATGATGGCGTATTGGCTTTTTATCCATCACTTTTATGGCTTGGTTGTATAGTGAGCCCATGCGTTTGGTTGCAGTAGGAACGGCTTGTGGCCATGCTGTCATGCAGTATGATATAAGATGGAAAAAAAACATGTATAGTAGTTGGTATGTAGCCTCTCATTAACTTGAAACAGTTGAGATAACTTTGTATTTTTTTTTTTTTTTTAATTGCTGTACATTCTGTGATGGACAGATATTTTATGAATGCAAGTCTTCAAATGCATTTCAGGAAGATCCCAGTTATTGGATATTTAATGATGCAATTATTTAAGGATGCTTACAGATGAATGTATTCATTCAATTCAATTCTCTAGAATGTAAAAGAAAAACTCAGCCCAATTCAACATAAAATGGATCCTGGTTTTCTTTTTTTCTCTATTTTCTAATGTGAATCTGTAGATTTAGTTTTTCTGATCTTGTTTATCCCTTTTCACTTTCACAGCCTGTTCATCCACTTACCCTCATTTTGCATAGGCCAGTTTGGTTGTAAATTTGCATAATGCTAACAGGGCGTTAAAGTTTTAAAAGTCAGCTGTATTTTGTTTGACTCAATTTCCCTAAGGATCCCTAAACTGTTAGCACTATACAACAGTTCCTGAATGTTCACGCTAGTTCAGATATTTTACTAAACTAAAACACAATTTACACACAACTTGGAAAGTTACCTGAAAGGAAACTATACTTTAACTTTCAACTTTTTTCTTTTATTTGAATCTTTATTACAAAAAAACAGGTAAACACATGTCATAACTGAAACTATTTTCCATGGGGCCTTCCTGTGTTCTCACTGTGCATATTTGGGTTTTTCCTGTCTACTCTAGTTTCCTCCCACAGTCCAAAGAGCATGCCAGATTAGGCATGTTAGCTTAGTAAAATTTCCAGTCTCTGTTACCCTGTGACTGACTGATAAACTGCAGGACGACCCCACCTCTAACATCCATAGGGGGATGGATGGACCTGGCTGCATTTAGATTAACGTGCTCGGTCGTTCCCTTTCTAACAGGCTTCTTTACCCACTGAGAAGTGAGGATATCCACACACAGACACATTCCAATACTTAAAGTCATACAAGAACATCACAATACAGTTGGCTTTCCTCACAAATAAGATGAAATGTGTACCCATTAGATTACACATGCCTGCAGCCCTCTGATGTGTTTTTTGTTGAAATTACTGGACCTCTAAACTCAAACTTTTATCTGATCATCTGAGTCTGTCCAAGCGTGCCGCATAAAGAAAACACACAAACTGAGCTGTAGGAGCTCAAGTTCTGTGGACGTGATTATCAGACCCCCGCTGGGTGACTTCCTCCCCTCCTGTGATGTAGCAGTGGGAAGGAAACATGGGATCAGACAACAGATCAGGAGAGGTGCCTTCCTGAACATCAGCAAACAGAAGATGTGTGAGACGGACGCCTCATGTCTCTGTTGTGCTCTGACAGGAATGTGTGTCTCTCCTCTGCATGCTGAGCTGCCACTGCACGATGTGAACGCAGTCACAGAGGCTGAACCAGTACGTGACAGGAAGAGGTGTCTGTACCACCCCAACCGTAAAATACTTTTTGCTCACCAGTGGTTTCAATGATTGAATAATTAAGGTGTTTGTTTTTGCTTAATCTTGTTCCACTTTAATTGATTATGATATCATGCAAAATTATACATGATACTTTAAACTTTTCTTAAGTAATCCTCAACTGCAAAGTGAATCCCACTTTAATAAAAAAAAGTTTCAGTGAAGTGTCGTGCATTTGAGCTCAGCCTCCCAGAGTCAGTACGTGTGCAGTATTTGACATGTAGGTGAAAAAGTTCATCCTTGTCTCATGTGGCCAGAGCATTTGTGTTCCTGGCTCTTCATGACATCGTTTGGTCTCTAACAAACTTCTGAGATCTTCACAGCTGGAAGAAGGTTAAATCACATTGGATTTAATAACACTGGTCAGCTCTGTCTGCTTATTAGACGACTTCTAGAGGCAATTTGGTGCCCTTGGGTTTTATTTAAGAAAATTAAAGGGAGGGCATAAAGGAAAATTCACTACACACATAAAGGGCCTATAGAATACATAGAGTTGTAGGGGTGTGATTACTTCTTTAATGGCGCTGTTGGTATAGCAAATCAATCAGCTTTCCATTGCATATAGAGATTGACAGACGTGGAAGGCTCCAGATCTGATCTCACCCAACACCCTGGCAGGTACGCCAGCCATGGTCCAGCCCAGTTTACACTCCAAACATGACCATTTACTTCCTGATCTCTGTCCAATCAGAGCCAGCGATGTGTGTTTCTGTGTCGGCAGCAAACTGAATAAAAACGGTGTTGGCAGCTAATGTTGGGTGTTTAGAGGGACCTTCCTGTGTGAGGCAACAGGTCCTCAAGTGTCTGTAGTGTTACAGAACGTTTATGGGTTACACAGGAATATAATGGTCTCAGGGGAAATAAACTGATTATTGTTTCAGCACCAGATAGACTAGTTTTGAAACATGTAGTGCGTTGGACACGTATTCTTAGCCTTTTCTGCTCATTCTTTATCAATCTCTGGGGAAAAAAACCCTTGTGATCATGTCCTTTGGTTGTTTCATACTCAACCTTTATAGGTACAAAATACAGTCAGCTACCGTAGAACCTTTTCTACCTACTAACCCTGCATCAATGCCAGGGAGACGTTACCTACACGCTTTAAGTTCAAGGTTACTTTGAAACTATAATCTATAATTTCATTGTCGACTGCAAGGAAAGGTTCGGCATCCCCAAACAGGGCTCAGATAAGCAATCATAGGAAATGGGGCATAATAAAGTTGTCATATAATTGTATAGAATAAAATAAAACAGGTACCAGCTGTAAAGGCAAGTAGGAATGAAAAGACAACATATATGTATAAAATAGGGGAACGGATTGATGAAAGGACAAACAGACTCGAGAAAGAAAATAAAAACAGTTTCAGCAACAGCAAGGGGACTCCAGGTGGCAATGTTGAGCTGTTGAGAAAGCATCAGGGCCGGTCAGTGATTAGTTAGACCTGTAAGCTGACATGTGTGGCCCGTGGGGGCTTGTGGGGCATCAGCTCTGTTCGTGTGTGGAGACGTCGCCTCTGGGTTTTGTTTGTTTTTTGGCTCTTTCTGCCTCAGTGTCCCAGAACTGGAAAAGCAGACACAAAGTGCTACAACAGCAGTGTGGAAACTGAGCTGCAATCATGACACACGATCTGAAAACCATGTCATACTGTAGCTTCAGAGACGAGGGGAGTGTGAGATGCTGCCTCTATCTGATATAGTTGCTATGACAACACTTCCTCCTGGGTTGATGACGCGATTAGTAAATGAGCACTCCTTACACTCATACCACTCACTATGTGATCTACCTGTCCTGTTTCAGACCAAACTAAATGGTCCCTGGCCACATTTGGCCTTTTATTGCAGCACTTCTGCCTGGAGACCCACAGATGGTTTAACTGTATGTTCGCTGCTCTCACAGAATCTCCTCCAGCACAGGGTGGGATCCAGTTCAAGCAAACACTGTGGGCTGTGACAGAGCATACCCACACCACACAAACAGTGCTGGGTAGAAGCATTATGGCTCCTCCTGCTTTCACTTTGCAGTCACACTCAAATATCTCAGATCACCAAATGAATTTAAAGCACTTTTCAAATGATGATCACATCTATCAGCTGTAAAAAAACAAAAAAGCAATTCAAGCTAATAGGAAAAAGTCCTATGTGAAAAAGTGATTGCCACAACCCACCCAGCTGTTACGAGTCTACGGAGTTTCCTCTGAACATAACATCCCACTTCAGGGACATTTCAGAATAATGGTGATCTGACACACTACTGCACAGCACCAAAACACAGAGAGCAGATCAAAGGTAGATAAGATAGCTGTAACTCAGGAGTTCCCAAACATTTCAGCCTGCAGACCTCAATCCCCCCCATTAAGGTCAGAGTTTCGTAATTCAACAATCAGAAACAGAGACTGGGCTAAAAGGGTCTCCATGGCAGAGCTCCAAGTCCAGAACCACTGCTGACCAGAAGGACCCCAAAGGCCCGTCGCACATTAGACAAAAGACATCTTGATAATCAGCAACACTTTTTTTTGGGGGGGGGGGGGAATCTGTGGACTGAAGAGACAAATGTTTAGTTTTTTGAAAGCTTCTAGAAAACCAAGATGATACAGTCAAACACTGTAATGGTCTGAGATTGTTTGCCATCTCAGGACCTGGATGACCTGATGGATCCATGAATCTTGTTCAAGCAGAAAATTAACTCCAATTGAGATGCCATGTCATGACGATAAACAGGCCATTCATGCTCAAACAAAAGGTTAAGGAGGTGATAACCTATTCATGTGGAGCCAGGTTGTTTGGTTTTATGTTAGGAACTTTATAGATGAGCGACCAATTTCCTACAGTTCTTGTGACAGATTCCAACATTTCTTCCAACTGTCTACTAGTGAAACAAAGCGGGGGAATGGGTAGTAGAGAGTTTGATGAGCCAGTCGTTGAGTCGTCACACGTGTGGCGCAGACAGTGGCTGTGATGCTGCGCGCCCTCGCCACAGCCTGTTTGGAGCAGCTCGGTGGCACATATGAAAAAGTTCAATGTGCCAAGAAAATTGCAGCGTTGAGCGTACGTCTCTGGCAGACATCCACAGTGATAAACGTGATATGTGGCAGCCTTTAAGCAGCAGGCAGCAGGATTTATTTCTGGACTCCTCCTAGACAAGGTGAACTTAAATCAGAGAATATTCACACTTATTGCACCTTTTTATAATATTTGATATTTAAGGACCGATTTGTCCTTGAGCCAGTATACCTAACATGTGCTGATCACATGAAACAATTCTTCGTATTCTATTTGGAGAGGGGTAGCATTAGAGGATATTAAATATGTAGAAAAATAGTTTATAAAGCTACAAGTTTGTACAACTTCCTGCATTTATCAGTCATTAAACCCAGTGTGTGGGTGCCATGGCGACCCCCCCCCCGATCTGGCATTTTACTGAGCACCAGTCTCTTTCTACAGAAACTCACTGTTGTAGTTTTACTGCTTCATTGTTCTGAAACAGAAACTAACGTGCCGATCTATTCCAGTCAGAAGAGTTCCTGCAGTCTGATTGCACGAAATGATGTCAACATACTTTAGAGCAGACATCTCGACTTGAAAACAGTGGATCTGGTTCAGGAGGACTGCATTCCACACACACAAAGCAGAAAGTCCTCCATGTGGAATGCTGCTGGCACTATTACAGCGGAGTTAATCGTCCACATTCACTTCATCATGTGTCAGGCACTGATTCTCACTGTTGAACTTCATACCTAAGAGGACAGAAAAGCCAGACAAGCTCGTTCTGTGATGTTTTGGTCCTTGACTCACTCGTTTCCTCTACCTCATCAGGCAATAAATACGGATATGGACAAAATTGTTGGTACACCTCTGCTAATCAAAGAAAATCCCACAATGGTCTCTGAAATAACTTGAAATAATAAATAGAAATGTACTGGAAATGAACCAGAGAAAATTACTTTTCACTTTTGAATTGTGGTTCAACAGAGCCATTTAAAAAACAAACTAATGAACACGGCCTGGACAAAAATAATGACACACCTAGACAAGACTGAAAATAATTTGAATATAGGGACATGTGGAGAGGAGTGTGTCCTCTAATTAGCATTACAGACGTCTTCAAGCTCGTCACCAGTCAGTCTGTCTATCTAAAGGGTAACCAGTAGTCACTGTGCTGTTTGGTGACATGGTGTGGACCACACTGAACATGGATCACAGGAAGTGAAGGAGAGACTGGGCTCAGGAAATAAAAAAGACAATTCTAGACGACTATGTTAAAGGTAAAGGCTATAAGACCATCTCCAAGCAGCTTTGTGTTCCTGTTTTTCTAATTATTCAGAGGGTTAAGGTCCACAGGACTGTAGACAACCTCCTGGATGTGGCTGCAGGAGGAAAATGGATGACAAACTGAAGAGAAAGATCATAGGAATGGTAATTAAAGAGACCAGAACAAACTCCAAATAAATTAAAGATGAACACCAAGGTCAAGGTACATCAGTGTCTTATTGATCCATCCGTCACTGTTTGAGCCAAAGTGGGCTTCATGAAGAGACACCACTGTAGAAAGCAAATCATAGAAAAGCAAGACTGGAGTTTGCCACAATGCATGTTGACAAGCCACAAAACTTCTGGGAGGACTTCCTTTGGACAGATGAGGCAAAACTGGAGATTTTTGGCAAGGCACAACAGCTCCATGTTGACAGAGGGAAAAATAAAGCATGCCTAGAAAAGAACCCTGTCGCTACTGTAGAACATGGAGGAGGCTCGGTTCTGTTCTGGAGCTGCTTTGCTGCATCTGACCCTGGGTGTCTCAGATCTGTGCCGGGTTCAGTGAAATCACAAGACTATCAAGGCCTTCAGGAGAGAAATGTGCTGCTCAGTGTCAGAATGTTGGTATCTGTTGTAGGTCATGAGTCTACCAGCTTAATGACCCAAAAGACCCAGCTAGAACTAACCTGACTCTAGCCATATGGATTTCGCTCCGCCTAGCTTCACTCACATCCATCTGGGACCTCTCCATAGAAATTGCCTTTTTTTAAGGCTGGGCCTTATCAAAAATCCTTGCATATGATTGGATAAGCCACTTGTCTGTCATCTTTATCGACGTGCTATTTCAACCAATCACACCATAGCCAACCCGTGATGCTGTGAGAGCGATGCAGTTTGCGGCTCTAGTGGCACGCGTTTTATTGACAGTGAGCTGACAGGAAGAGGGGGGGAGACAGGCTGCAAAGCGTTGCGGGTCGGAGTCGATCCCGGGCCGACCGCCTCGAGGACTAAAGGCCTCCTAATATGGTTCGCGCTAACCGCTCAGCTGCGGACGCCCCCCAGAAAACAAAACTTGCCAAATTTGGTCAGGAGAAGGGCGAAAACATCGTCTCCACCAACAAAAGCATTCAGAAGCGTTCTCTGATGTTCTTTTACTGAAACAGTATTAGGTAGATTGGACAACACGGAAGAAATAGCAGCATCAATGTTAACGCTTGCTTCCTCAACGAGCCGTCATTGCTATCTGAATCAAAACAGTCTCACGTCACGGTCAGTTCTCCACTACGTCACATCTATGAAACTCCAGCCCTGCGTCCTGATTGGCTAGACAATAAAATTGGTTGGAGAAATCCCTCTCTATGGGAAAGGTCCCAGATAGATGTGAGTGGAGCTAGGCGAAGCGAAATCCATATGGCTAGGGTCAGGTTAAGCTAGAACCACCCAAGAACAGCTATACGACTATAATGAAGTGGCCTCCTATGAGCCCTGATCTAAATCCAACTGTACATCTATAGACACTGTTTGACAGCAGTGATTGCCTTAAAAGCTTCCACAAGAAAATATTAAAGTTACAGGTACCATAATTTTTGTCCAGGCCTGCTTCATTAGTTCATTTTTTTAAATTATTCTATTGAACCATCATTTAAAGGCAATGTCTGATTTACACTGGTTAGTCTGTAGTAAATTTTTATTCATTATTCCCAGTTACCATTATGGGTTTTTCTTTACTAAACAGAGGGGTACCAGCAATTTTGCCCATGTCAGTATGTGCTATCAAACACAGCTATGTCATTCCATTTTTCTGTTGAACAAACTCAGACTGGTTAGCTGTTAGTTTCGTGCCATATCTGAGATTTCTTTTTGTTTACTACAAAGTAAAACACCTAACCTACCGACGCTCAATGGGTATTTGACCTCTCCGTATCTGCTGGAGATCTCCTACCATTTAAACTAGAGTTATTCTGGCTGTTGACCTTCAGGACAGGAAGTAGATCCAAATACAGATTTTACTGACATGTTTTGTTTTAAGTGGTAAATACTACATAAAAATGGTATTTTAAGAAACTGTGAAAATAATTACCTTTTTATACTCAAGACTTCAATTTATGTTAATATTAATTGTATAAATTTACTTTAATACCACCTATTTGCCAGTTTCCCTTTTTTGCACACCCATCTCAATTTTAACCCAACTATTTATCTAAATATGAGTTTCCACCGTTTCAGATTTTAAGTGAACTATATTTTAGGTTAAATATTACTGTTTCGAGGCTGCATGGTGATGCAGTTGGTAGCACCGCTGCTACCAACTGCATCACCAAGGAGCTGGATAGAATCCCAGCCTGGGGTTTTTCTGCATCGAGTTAGCATGACTCAGAACCTATCCCAAAAAAACATTTAGTCATTTAGGCCTGAGGTGGAACATAGAAATGGAGCCCTTAACTTTCCACAGTCTTTATTTTTATTTTTCGGCCCTTTATTACCTTAGAGCTCCAGTAGCTTTTTGTTACAGGTCTATCAAGTACCATCAAAATTGCAGTAAATAGAAGTCTCTCTAACTGAACAGGGGAATAATGGTACACCTATACGTAAAGCCTGTCCGTAACAAATACAGCGTATTTAAAACCTGAACACATGCCGAACCTTTATGTGTGGAGCTACAAAGCACACAATGCTAGGTTCTGTCGTGCAACTGTAAAATGTGACACCAAAACAAGACAAAAAGGACTCCCAGCAATCAGTAGTGACTGCAATTTGGGAAGATTAAGTTTTTTTTAATCCAGCTGAAGTCCAAACCCAGCCACCTGCAACCCCAACCATAAACACCACATAGCAGGTGACCAAACACCAGGATTCCCCGACAGCTGCGCTTGTATGGTGCATTCAACTACAACTGGTAAACTACAGTATTTATAGATCAAAACATCTCCAGAGTGATTTAGAGGTGCAATCCCATTATAAAAATCCTAAACGTCAACACTGACCATTCTGAAGTAGTGTTATGTGTGTATAATTAATCTAAACAGGGGGTGGCGATACCTGCTTGTTGAAAAGAATCGAACCAAATCTCCAGTCATTTCTATGCAGCCCAAAGGATAAACATTTCAGAAATGTCAAAACTGCTGGGTTTCCTATGTTAAGTTAACAGTTTAATTAGGTAGAAACTTTAGAATTTATACATAATTTAAAATGTTTGTTTCTAGATTGAAGCATACCAGAGAAACATGCCGAACCATGACTTTATTACTGATTAAACCGTTTTAAGAGCAATAAGTTCTTAGTTTACTTATTCTGTGACCTTCTTGGTTCTGACCCTTTTCGTCTGGTAGTGGTCCACCAGGAGAGATACCCTGTAAAGTAACGTTGCTCACATTAAAATATACGTAGGTAACTGCGTTAGTAAAGGTACCAATACAATCTGCCACATTTAACTTTTACTCAAATTCCTAGAGAATATGGCGGTTTTTATATGGAACTACTGTTTGGCAGGTTGTCATAAAAGGATCAAACCATATTACTTTCTCTAATTACCACCCTTTTAGTTTAAATAAATCTGTATTAGAATTAAAGATATCTAAAACAACATTCCACTCGTGAAAACCACATTTTAGGATCACTACAGCTTTAGAGACAGAAAATAAAAGTCACTATCCTTACATTTTTCCCAGAAAGTATGTAATTTGCAGATATTACATTTGTCCAAAAACAATAAATAAATAAATGATTCAGTCCCAGACATCCTGAAGATCCTTCTCCTCCTGATGGGATACTATAGACATATGCTTAATCTGGATAAACTTCTTTTTTACTTAGAAACAACTAACTTGTTAGTGATTTTATTTTAAACCTTTCCAGTCTTAATACTTTAACCTCCAAGAAAGTTCCTAATTCCATTTGGTGCTAATGAAGACTCCTGTTACTGGGGTGTAAAATACGCTTTTCCTAAGACATTCCAGAGTATTTTAGATATAACTCAGCCAAGGTTTTATTTAGTGCAAAGCAAAACACAGAAATGGTAACAATGGGACTGTATTTATGTGAAAACAGGGAAAGCTCATTCCTAAAATGTTCAGCCTAGACAGCAAGGCTGTACTGGATGTTGTTTCATCTGCCATGAGTGAGAACTGAAATGGCAATTGTAGAGGACTGGCCTTCTGGACAACTCAAATGTCTTTAACGAAACGGTCAAACTGTTTTGCCAATTAATTTGGACGCTTCCCCAAATTGTTGAATTCAGGTCTTCCATAGCAACAGGCGCATAAAACCAAGCATCTAGCATGTTGACTGCTTCTACAATTATTAGTCGGTCGCACTGAGGACCGTGGTTCCGTAACAGGATGCCACCTAAGTTCATTCTTCAAATGTCCTCATTAGTAATCCTTCTATAGTCAACTTGTGGAGGTATCTCAAAAAAGCAGAAGGGACCTGGAAGAACAGCGACTCGACCAGAGACTGGTGAGGTGAATGAAGGTGGATACAGTGAGCCCACAGTGAGCCAACATCAATGTCAACAAGGCTCTCATGGAAGAAGGGTCAAAAATTCTCACAAGCACACTAGTAAATCACATGGACAGCTTTCCTGTAAGCTGCTGAATGACCCCCAGATGTGCTGTGATCAATCAGTGGCCATTTCAACTGTAAATGGCTTCGAAAAGCAGTCAACCCTGAACACAAGATGGACATAACTGTAGGCCCACAGCTGTGCTGCAATGCTTTGCAGGAAGAGAGGAGGAGCAGTGATCTCAAAAGGTTTTTATCCTGTACACTCTGGAAATCAAACTAGTTTATTCAGGCAAAGATATCTGCAGTTTCCTTGTGCCATCTCTTTATACTAATGTTTCATTGAAGCACATTTTGTTGAATCCACACCAGCCACCAGGTCTAGTAAATCTGATGAAGCAGAGATGAGGTCCAGCTGTTCTAGAAGGACGTCTCTGATTGGATCCTTTAGCCAAAGCCACGGCATACAGAGAGGTTACAAAGGCTCTCATTTACAAAGACATTGGTCAGGAGGAGGGAAAAAAAGCTCCACAAAATGGATGAGGAGACTAGAATGAAAGCGGTGTTGGAGGCACCGACTGTGTTATGTGGCAGCAGCCACCTGTATTCTCCACATGTCTGGATTAAGGAGTAGGGCTGCTGAACAGAGTTCTTTTCTTCCAAGGAAAACAACAAGTCCTGGAGTAAATCCCCCCTACCCACCCCGCCCCCACCAACCTTGTGAAAGAATGTGTTATGATCTCATGAAGCCAAACTTGAACTTTTGAGCCACAGTTTCATAAGATGAGTTTAGTACAAAATCCAAAGATCACCATGCCCGCACTGAAACATGGCTGTGATAGTATCCTGCCCTTGGGTTACTGTTCTCCAGATAGAGCTGAGTTTTTTTGTCCAAGGGGAACGCTGAGGATGAAAAGGGATTCTCTGTGCGTTCAAGCACGCATCTATGTGAGCTAAAGTCTGACTTCATGAGAGAAAATTGCTTTTTTTTAAATGGCCTAGTAAAAGTCCAGAACTACATTCAACAGAAAAGTTGTAGGGTTAGCTAAAAGTGGTTTTGGACAAGAGATGTCCTCACAGCCTGAGACACGTACAGAACTATATTAAAGCAGTGTGGGCAAATGTTAAAGGGGACATGTCCTGCAAAATCCACTGTTTTAGACCTTAAATCTAAATATTAGGTTGTGTGCTTGGAATCCCTAGGAGTGCAGAGAATGTGAATGTTGTCTGGCCAGGAGCTGCGTAGGCATCTTTAAATTCTGTTTGGGTCATCTTTTTCAAGCTGTTCAGTTTTCTCTGTTAAATTTTTTTTAACAATTACGTCGCAGTGTTTGCTCCAGAGCCGCTAAACAAGGTCATGGACATCCAGCTTACCGATTTTGTTGATTTTGTAGTCCAAGCTTAAAGATGCCGAAGCTACAAGTGAATCAGTGAAAATGTTTGGTTGTTGGGTGTATTAACCCACACAATTCATTACCTCGTCCCCCAGCGTACTACTGTACATACATGGTTGAATGGGGCTGAGCGGAATGGGTGGTGACCCAGAGAGGGGCGGGGTGTTAGGGGCCTCCTTTAGATTTAAAGCGACGGCACCAAAACGAGTCGCTCTGAGACACACCTCAGAACAGGGGTAAAAGAGGAGCTGTGGGGCAACAATGACAAGGAAATCAAAGCATTATACTTCCCATTTAAATCAAGATGTGGGATGCTGAGGGATTCCAAATTAAAGACTGGATGTTAAAAGTGAAGCAAACGGTGGTTTAACAAAGGCTTAGTTTACAGCGCTACAAACATATAAAAATGGGTTGTTTACTAAACGTGTACTCCTTCGCTTGTTTTCACGCAAATCGTATGAGGAAAGATTAAATGGGGGGGGGGGGGGGGGGGGGGGTTCATGATGGTCTCATTTTGTGATGTCACAAACATTTTAACAGTAATCTGTAATGTTTCCAGGGCTACCGTAACCCTTTGTTCTCAGTTAGATGACTGTAAGAAAGATGTCAGGAAAGTCTATGAATCACTTATTCTGTAAGGAAGTATTAGAGTCACTGAATCCTGTGTCAGATGACCACGTCCACAGAGGAGACTCCACCTACAGCGCTATGAGGAAACAGATCCTGGCTGATGAGAGCCGGCGCCGCCTGTCAGAGAAACCCGCCGGCCCGAGCCGAGCCGAGCCGAGCCGCCCACCGGGTCAAGCAGCCTTCTCTTAGCCAGAGAGGATGCATGGTGTCCTGCGTGTTCATCCCCTGGTTCGTGAGTCAACCACAGGTCACATGTGAACCATTCATTGAGCAGGACGTTGTTACTAATCTCTTTACAAGCATCACATCAGCCCTGCCTGGAACCTGAGCTCGCTTTACAGTTCGAAACGCCAGCAGGAGCTGAATAAGAGGTGTGGATCCACCGCAGCCCTCTGATCCAACCGCACAGCACAAACCGAGTTGGACTTCTGATAAAAACCACCGGACCAGCTGCTTCTCCTGCACTGTACGCAGAACGCACAGCCTTTCTCTGCTCTTGTCCCTCTCCACCCTTCTGAACCCCTCTGCCTCTTCCTACTTGGCCTGGAGCCGTCACGGTGAAATAAAGCCTGAGGACCTGCCCCGAGGCTGGGAATGGTGCTGATCCTGGGCCTCAGGTGGCCCACTCAGGCTGATGGCCATTGAGAGGAGGCTTTGGTGCTGAATGGGATACTAATGAGTTGGCCCTATCAATGGTCGGTCTGTATTCTGTCCTCCTAATGGCCGGGGGGGGCATGAACAGAGCTGTTGATGGCCCACATAGACATCTCAGCCTCTTCCCCGTGGGTGACCTCCACCTCATCCTCCATCCAGAGCCCACAAGCGGTGCTGATGGAGGCCACCGTCCATGGGGTGGCTGCCTGGGCATCAGATCTAGAGCCGGCCAGCT
The DNA here is from genome assembly GCF_011125445.2 of Fundulus heteroclitus. Classification (NCBI taxonomy): domain Eukaryota; kingdom Metazoa; phylum Chordata; class Actinopteri; order Cyprinodontiformes; family Fundulidae; genus Fundulus; species Fundulus heteroclitus. The sequence goes on from NC_046366.1 coordinate 3,881,267, forward strand.
GTTCTGGAATCATCTGTTTGCTTTAAATAACTCCCTCTGTGGTGAAGGCAGGAGGTGGAGCCAGCGGGGAAAAGGGAGCAACAGGCCCTGTGAGGCGAGCAGGAGAGCTGAGTGAGGAGACCTGTTGAAAGCAGGGAGCTCCGTCCCGGTGTGGATCAGCAGCGGCTGCTTGGTGGGAACGGCCCGGGCTGGAGCTGCTCGCCCGGGCCGGCTGACAGCTGACAGCGCTGCCGCTGAGCAGCTCCCCAGCCTCAGCCCAACTGTTGCTCCTGCCCTACAGGGAGGCGTCGCCGACGCACGGCAGTCTTACCTGGCCGGAACACTGCGCTGTCAGGTCTAACAGGTTCCCGGAGGCTGAAGCCGAGCTGTGTCCGTGACGTTTCCCTCGGCCCCGACGTTCAGGACTCTCAGCCCGCTCAGCTGTGTGCCAAACACGGCGGCTAGACCAGCTGCTGGACGCTCCACAGCTCCCCTGACCCCGCACGGCCGCCGCGGACTACTTTCTCCTCCCGTGTCACAGCGAGCACTCGGGGCACTCTGCCTTGCCTTTTCTCCTCCTCCGCTAGGGCGAAAAGTGCCGAGTGTCGTCGGGAGGACAGAGAGGCGGACCAAGCCGAGACACAAGGCAGGTGACGCTGAAGCTGGCGTCTGATTTGTGGATTCCTTAAAGGGCCATTCCCCTGGAAGCTGGACAAAAGCTTTTCAGCCCTAACCAAAGAGCTGCGAAACTTATATTTACTCTCATCAGAAACAAAGACCAAAAAAAACGCACACAGGAATTTATAGTTTATTTTTATATTGAATTCAATAAAACAAGAGAAAACATTGAGGACAACAGAGGTCTGAACTCCTACCTGCAGGATGCAATGCTTACAGAAGTGGATTTCTGCCTTGAATATATCGACAATAGTTATTTCCGGGGTTTTTTTTTCACTCTCTTTGCTGGTGATTGATTTATGAACCTTACCAGCCCACCAGAGGAGGCCTAAGGACAATCTAGAGAGACAATTTAACCTTATACACTTGTACTGTAGGAGGAAGCCAGGGTACCCAGAGAACCCACCTATTCATGCCTAAAAGCCCCTGGCAGGGATCAAACACAGGACTTGCTGTAAGGCAACAGCTCTAACAGCTGTATCTCTATACAGCCCCTGTTTAATGACATTACATTAAGTCTGGTCTATAAATATAACAGCTGGACTTGCTGGTGTTTCGGATCATTGTCCTGGTTCTATCGTAGCAAGTCGTCCAAGTTCTGAACATTACTCTACCACCACAGTGAACTGTTGGTATGATGCTTGTTTTCTAAAACACTGGAACAGTTTTACTCCAGATGTATCAGGAGTCAACCCTTCTACGAGTTATGCTTTTCTGCCTCATTAGGCAACAGAATATGTTCCCAATAAGCCTTTGACTGGTCAGTACGACTAGAAAAGCGCTTCACGAATTCAGTCCTTTCAGCTACCTAACAGCTATGGTTGTGGGCTTTTGATGCAGGTCTTTATCACAGACTAGTAGCAGCCCAATTTAGATAGCAGACAGATCTCAAGCCACAATACTGGGAGTCCTGAGGTCCAGTCAGATTGTGCTGTTAATTACTAGAAATACAGGACAGCGAGAAAGTATTTACCCCATTAAGGATTAGTACTTTATTTGCTTTTTTGTCAAACTTCAATGTTTCATATCTTCAAAAAAATCATTATCAGACATAACCCGAGTAAACACAAAAAGGAGTTTTTAAACATAGATTTTTTGAGAAAAATGAACCTTGTGCTATATGAAATAGTAATCTCTCCTCAAACCTAGAAACTGGATGGGCCCTGCTTGCCAACAGCTGCCATCAAGGTTGTGTGGTAACTGGTAATAGGTCCTTTAAAAAGCTGTGGATAAATCCTGGCCCAATCACCTGTGCACTACCGTTTATGTTCAGATGTTTTGAGAATGAAAGACCCGTTTAAAGTCATTCCACAGGGTTAAAAGGTCAACCTTTTTGTTTTTTCTGGGGCCCATCTAAAGATGGATTTGTTGTTGAACTGTGGATCATAACCCAAGTCCACTTGAGCTTAAGAGCTGATTTTCCTTTAGGACTCTAGAGCAGAATTCATGGTTCCATGGTTGACAGTCATTTGTCTGGGTTCTGAATAATTTAAGCAGACCCAGCCCATCCTACTACCACCCCCATGTTTGTGAGACAGGGTGTTGCGTTCTCTTTGGTTGGCAGGGGGGTTGGCCTTGGAAAAGGAGATTTAGGTAGCTGTAAAAAAAAAAGTCAAACTTGGTCTACATTGATTATTTTGAACTGATTTTACATCTTTAAAATGAAGTTTTAATATCTGTAAAGTGTTTTTGGTTTTTAAACTTACAACAGTTTTCATGCTTTCTTGGTTGATCTAACTCTGTAATCTGCAATCTGTGTATAATGCTCATTTAACTTCTAAGAATGCCGCTTTCCAAGCAGAACCTCCGTTAAAGGGCTGTGAAAAATGGAACAAAAGTTTTACTGATCAAACCGATCTGACCTGATCCGACCTTGCTGCCATCAAGGTCAGATCAGATGCTGATTAGATTTCGGCAAACTTCTACCCTAAAGAACGTTCACAGGTCAAAGTTTACAGAAAGGACCATTTCACTGAAAGTCAGCTCAGATGAAACAGAGATCAAGAATTTTACTAAAGTGAAGCTTGTAAACGGTCTCCATCCGGTAATTAAATCCTGCCGTTAAGACCGATAGTTACAGCCCGAACAGCTTTAGTGTTCCTGAAATCAGTCCGTAAAATATTTTGGTCCCGATTAAATGACAGCATTCTGCCGCAATCTATTTGCGTTTTTTGGTAATGAAATTTCTAACCCGGATATCAAATATGTCATTGCTAAATGTCAATTAAATTGCATAAACGCATAAAGAAAAAAAACAGACTAAAAAATACTGTCTCTTTGGTTTTTAATTCTTCTGGGAACACAGGTACGTTTCCCTTAAAAATAAAATTTAGTTTTAAAGAATTGCTTCAGCTTTTAGCCTCTGTTCTATTTTTAAGCCACAAGAGGGCGCCCCCTCTCCACAGTTTAATCAGACCGATTCTTTACTGTTTTGTTTTTCTCTCGATTCCAAACAAGTATATTTTTCTTCTAGCACAGAAAAATTTAATGACCGCGTATATTTCCCTGCATTCAGTGGTGACAAAAAAAAAAAAAAATCTGCTCAGAACAGAGGAATGTATTGAGTAAAAGGTTTTATTTAAATAAGCATACAAAAGAAAAAGGATACACTAAATTCTTTGTGTAGAAGGCTATTGTCAACTTCCCAAACATTCTTAGCTTGGTGCCTACAGTGTGCGAAGCTGAAAATAAACACTTGTATAAAAGAACATGAATATCTACCTTGTAACATGAATGTCTATGATTTCACCAAAGTAGCCTGTGTACATTCTCCCAGTAATTAACCCCCCCTCCAGAAAAACTGTAGTGACAGCAGCACGTTACACCATCTATATTATAACAGATGTACTGTATGGTCAGATCCAAGACCTTGGGAAAAAAAAGTATAACATAATAAAGCAAGACAGCTGAACGCTCTCCTGTCATTCTTTGTGAACTCAGTCTCTTAAAGTCTGTTTAAACAACCTAAAAACAAGTGTTTGACAGCTGCTTTACGTAACATCCAACCTCTCTAAACCCCATCTAACGCAACTTCTCAGTATGAGGCTTCATTTAAAAAGGCATGTGCAACATTTACAAATACTACAATGTATGAAATAAAAAGGACCAACATACAGGTTACATGGACTATGGACATATTTTGTGATAGAGTGCAGCACTGAGCAGCCGTCTGTCAGGTGGATTGTTGACGCACAGGGACGGGGGACTATGAAAGACAAAAGTAGGGAGAAGATGGGCATCTCGGACAGTGTGTAAACTATTCCTGGGCCTCTTTCCCAGTCATTTTGTAGATCTCCGTGGGCCCATCAGCATGGGTGATTGTGGTGGTCAGCTGGATGTCCTCTCCACTGGTGGCTCCACCATCACCTACACACACAAAGCAGATCATCAGAACCAAAACATCTAGCCATCCCATGCCAGTTCCAAAGGGGATTCAATACCTTGCAGCTATATATGAGGCCCTTGAAATTTTACTCATTCTGGTAATTCAGCTCATAGTGGGAAGAGTTATTTGCATTTAATAATGCTCTACCAGTAGAAATTATCTGAATTGCACGGTGTGTCTTTATTTAGCCCAATTCCCTGCCATGCCAGCAAATAAAATCAAAAGCTACCAATTGATGTCACCTAAAAATCAAACAGAGTCTGTGTACAATATGATCACAGTATAAAAGCAGCTGTTCCGTTTCTGGCCGCAGACCTTTATAAGAGAACAAACTGCATCATGAAGACCAAGGAATGCAGCAGACAGGTCAGGGAGAAAGATGGAGAGAGGTTTCCAGAGAGGTTCTTTCACTAATGTATCGCTTATGGTAAGTATTTTTACACATCAGGCAATTGTAAGGGCATGTATGTGAAAGAAAATAAATTATATTCAACTTCAAAACTTGCCCTATGCACCTTTTAAATTAAAATACCTCAATAACGGTTAGAGAAGCAGCCAAAAAGGCCCATGGTAACTTTGGACTAGCTGCAGAGATCCATTGCTCAGATGAGGCTATTTGTTGAATGGACATCTATTAGTTAACACTCAACAAAACTGGCCTTTATGGAAGAGTACAAAGATGGAACCACTGCTGAAAGAAAGCCATAAGACATCCAGTTTGTAGTTTGCCATACGTCTTGCAAGGGACGCAGCAAACATGTAGAAGAAGATACATGTGTTAGACAAAACCAAAATTGAAATTTTTTTTTTACGTCTCCTGTCTGGCAGTGTCGCACTAAGAATTGCTTTCTCAGTACCAAGGAGAGGCCAACAGCTTTACTTTCACAACTGCATCATTACTGCTTTCACTATAGTGCTTCGCTTGATGCAAAAACCTTTATTGGACATTGTTTTGGGATTATTTCAAAATTTAATGGACACAAACAGAAAGGTAAAAGAAAGAAACGACTGGAGAAAAGTGAGGCAAAATGTTAAAAAGTGAGAGAAAGTGAAAAAATTAGAGGAAAAAGCGGGTACAAGATAAAATCCTTGGAGTCTGTTTCTACACCTGCAGAGAAAGAGAATAAACAAAAGTATCACAGGTACAAACAAGCAACACCTTTGATAAGATCAATAATGAATGCGTAATATTATTTAATACAAGATGTATTTAGTGACAGCCAAAGCCATTTATAGGGTTTATCTGTATAGCAGTGAATCTGTAAGCACCTGTGGGTGTTTGAGAGAGTGCTTGTGTATGTAAGGTAAGGAGCCAAAGACCTGCTACCCAGGGTGTCGAGGCAGACACTGGGGAGACCAGAACCCCAGATAGCCAGCCAGCCCCCCTCCCCTCCAATAGGGGCACAACTCCACAAGAGCACCACCTTCAAAGAAACTGGCAAGAGCATACCGAGACAGCACCAGCCCGGATGCAACCATCCCATCCACTCTGCCCCACCACCAGTGTCAGAAATTAACTTCCTGATTCACCGGCCAAGTTGGCCAGTATATGTAAAAATAAACCGGCCAGGCATATTTTTGACCGGCCAAAATATTAATCCTCAACAGACCTCTCAATTTTTACCAAAAATTAAGAGTGAGATTATGTTAATTTGGTGGGGGGGGGGGGGCGTGGTTGGGGGTGTGACTGACTGGACCTTGGAAGAGAAATCTTTGTTTCCTACCTTTGATAGAAAAATATTAAGTTTATTATGAAAGGCACAATATGAATTACCAGATTCACATCCAGGCAATAAAAAGCACTACAGGTTATCATTATTCTATCCATGTTGGTCTCATTTGTGAATGAGGCAGAGTTTCATCAAGCCTGTAGGGTCCAACATTTTCCCCTCAGCTGCAACACTTAAAGCACGCAGGGGTTCACGCTGCGTCTCTACGCTGATCCAGCTGCTGGATAAACAGTGGGGAAAATGCATAAATGAAGACTGTAAAGGGCTCCTTTGGGGGTTGGGGGGGGGGGCAGCAATAAGAGTGAAGCAGTGAAGCACAGAAACACAGCGCACATAATTAAAAAAATGCAGAATGAATAACAACGAAACTCAAACAGAGTAATTGCCGTTTTAGAATGCATCTGGTTAGCAGATCTGCTTTTTGATCCAGCGTGCAGCCATGACTGGTTCTGAATGAAGGCTTTATCTGGGAGCCGCTCTCCCCCCATGCCTCCTGCTCCACAGAAGGTGGAGTTTAGACTGAGCTCTGGATGGACAGAGCTGTAAACGGGTCATCCACAGCCCAGATGGGTTTTGTTATTTTTATGTTATTTTTTATTTATTTGGTACAAACATTTACTCGCCATGTGGCAGCTAGCCCTCTGAAATTTACTCGCCCAACGGTAAATTTACTCGCATTTGGCGACTGGCGAGTGTTAATTTCGGACCCTGCCCACCACAACGCTGTGGTAAGGCACCGGCATTTCCGGTGGCACTTTCACTGGCATGTGCCTGCCAAGAAGGTGCTACGGCTCGTCCTGCTCTGCTGTTTCTGTTTTTGGGCAAACTGTTTGTTATAGATGCCTGTTAGACTATAACTACTTCCAAATAATCATATTTTTTTATATTATTTGCAATAAAAGCTGAGACACAGCAAGCTCAACATGTGGCGGCTTATAGTGGCACCTTCCTTGTTCAAACATGTTTATTAAATAATGTGAATTTAGCAGTAAATATAAGTATATATAAGTAAGTAAAATATAGAATAGGTATTAAATAACCCCAAAATCAAAACATTTGCCCATAAACAGGAACAGAAGTGCGGCAGGCGGTCAGCCGGCTTAGTGACACCTTGTGGCAGCTGCATGCCACTGCAGCTGCCACAAGATGCCAGAGAACCTACCATTAGTTACGGCAGCTGGAGCTGCCACCGGAAGTGCCACTCTTAGCTGGAGCTGCCACCGGAAGTGCCACTCTTAGCTGGAGCTGCCACCGGAAGTGCCACTCTTAGCTGGAGCTGCCACCGGAAGTGCCACTCTTAGCTGGAGCTGCCACCGGAAGTGCCACTCTTAGCTGGAGCTGCCACCGGAAGTGCCACTCTTAGCTGGAGCTGCCACCGGAAGTGCCACTCTTAGCTGGAGCTGCCACCGGAAGTGCCACTCTTAGCTGGAGCTGCCACCGGAAGTGCCACTCTTAGCTGGAGCTGCCACCGGAAGTGCCACTCTTAGCTGGAGCTGCCACCGGAAGTGCCACTCTTAGCTGGAGCTGCCACCGGAAGTGCCACTCTTAGCTGGAGCTGCCACCGGAAGTGCCACTCTTAGCTGGAGCTGCCACCGGAAGTGCCACTCTTAGCTGGAGCTGCCACCGGAAGTGCCACTCTTAGCTGGAGCTGCCACCGGAAGTGCCACTCTTAGCTGGAGCTGCCACCGGAAGTACCACTCTTAGCTGGAGCTGCCACCGGAAGTACCACTCTTAGCTGGAGTTGCCGCAAATTGAGCCTGCTGTCTCTACAAATTCTGCTCATGTTTGAAAGAACAGACCCTCACCTCATATGGTGCCTGACAGACTTCAGGGAAAGCATTCACAACTTCAGACCTCCTCTCCCCCCCCCCCCCCCAGACTCTGACAAGAGATGGATGAATGGTTTTCATTACTTCCATGTACCCCTCCATTCCCTCTCCTCACTGTTTTCCTTCCTGCCTGGAAGCAAGCCTTGTGTCCATTAGAATCCCTGTCTCAGGCTACAGAGAGCCTTCCTTCCTCTGGGAATCTGGGTTCTTCACAGTCACCACCAATCCTTAAAAAGTTGCCGGGTTAATAATGTGCAGCTTTAGTGCAGAGGACATACTCTCTCTCCACGTTAGAGTAAAGCATTGATACTTTCACACAGTGAAGTATTATTTCAGCTGGGCCTTCAACAAGAACCTGCTGGGTAACCTAACAGAATTTAGCCATTAATCCAACTCCTTTTTAAAGTTAGGAGTATGTAGTTAGCAGCAATGCACTTACCATTCGATTGTTCGTCTCCGTAACGTTTGTGAGAAGGCGCATACAGGAACATGATGGCAAAGACGTACAGGTTCCACATTCCATAGATGCCAGTGAAGAAGGCGCTGTTCACTTGCACTGTGTGATCCCCCCAGTGCCAGTGACCCTCGTTCACCTGCAATCAAATAATTTCTTTCAGGATCATTTTCTCTTGAACCCATCTAGACGTCGCTGCCAGGTCTGCAGATATACTTCAGAGGGAGATGGAATTTATCTGGTGTATCACACAGTATTACACAGATGGTCTTTGTCAAGGTTCTTCACACGAGCCAGAAACCCAGAAGGCTTCAGTCAAACGGTCAGATTGTTTGCTGTACCACCAAGGCTCACCTGGCTGATGATGAAGAAGATGATGGTCATGGCTGCACAGGTTAAAGTGACCAGCATGAGGAATTTGAACCTGAAAATCAGACCCTACAAATGGAGGAAAGAAATGGGAGGATCACATTAGAGCTCGTTAACAAACTGCATTCCAGTACCATGCATCGGATCATCTGGCCAAGTCAATATTGAGGCGCTCAGGAAGCATTTACCGGTTTTCAAGGCAGGGGGAATTCTTTATGCATTGTATTCAAGTAATAAATTATGTAATTTGAGGTCTAACCTGTCAACTCAGATTTTGACGAGTTCTGTGTTTTTTTTTTATACACACACACACACACACACACACACACACACACACTTCTAATTTTTTATTATTTAGCCTGCCCATCACACATGAACAACAATCAGGAATGTTTGACTGATCCGATCTGCGTGATCTATTGGTTCATCTGTATTTATGGATCTTACAGAATTTACAAGGTGGAATGCAAGTCAGGTTTTCAGGTTAGTTACTAATTTAGCGCCATGCTATCTACACTCGGGTCACAACGTTTAGTACTTCTGTGAATTTAAATTGTTGTTGTGACTATGCATTGTTTACAGAATAATCTGGTTTCTAACAGAACCTGACCGCAATAGGCTTCTGCTACCACATGGTGATGGTAAGGAATGTTTATTTGTATAGCTACATTCATACAGTTGATCACAATATTTTAATAAAAAAAAGCCGCCGCAATGAAGTCAGCCTATCAGATGTTGCTCTGAAGTGCTTTAAATCCTGCTTCTCTGGATGAACATTCAGTGTTTTCACCAGTTCATGTCAGACTCTTAAGAGCCTGCTGTGTGGGGTGTTGCTCAGGACCAATTTTCTTTCTGCTATATACATTCCCCCAATGTCAGATAATCAGGCAGTTCCCTGATGAGTCTTATTTCTATGCTGATGATATTTAGCTCTACTGTTATTTTAAGCTAATTGAATTTATGAAAGAGGACAACCTGAAATGTTCAGTGACAACTCCTTGCAGGTAAACTCTGATAAGGCTGAAAAACTAAAATCAAGCAACATCTTTGTGTATTGGCCTCCTCCATCAAACCAAACCTCAGAAACCCTGGTATTTATATTTCTGCCATGTCACTGAAGTGCCATTCTTATGGATGAATTAAAACCGTTATATTCAGCGAATAAATAGGTCTAAGCTTCAAACTTTGGTCTCAAAAGCTAAATTAGAGATGATTATTCATGTTTTTATTTGATCTCATCTTGACCGTTGAAAAACCCTATTTAGGTGATTGAAAAAAAGAAGAATCTTGACCATCTCGAGTCAGTTCAAAATGTCACCTTTCATCTTTTCAGTGAATTTAATAATGAATTAGGGTGGCCTCTAAAACCAGCTCCATGACTAATCTGTATTGTATTCTTTTGCAGAATGTATCATGGTTGTAATAAACTGTTATACTTATTACCCCAAATCACTGCAGTTAGTTAAGTCTGGAAGAACTATTGAAGACTACAGAATATGAAGTGATTTGCAATCCAGAACCCGTTTAGCCTTTTTCAGTATTGCCAACCATCCTCGACACTTTAGCTTGTACATGTGTACATGTCTGCCAGTCAGACTAAATGGCAGTGATTGGTCAGAGGACTGGTCCTGCTCTCACCCCGCTCTGTCCCTTGAGGTCCAGGGGTATCACTTTATCTATTGGTTGTCCCACATGTCATAATTCTGACGCACTCATGTAACGCCAGTGTTCGTGCTCGTTCCTTGTTAGTTTCCGCTTGCTGGCTGTGCACTTGTATCCAGTTAGCTTTGGGGTAAGCGTTCATTGTAGCTCTGCTGCTCTAACCGTATACTTTGAAATTGGCTGAGAGTTGCGAGAAGCAAACTGCATTCACGTTTAACAGAAGAAGAAGAAGAAGAAGAAGAAGAAGAAGGCCTCCGTAGAAACAAATAAGACCAGAGGGGAATTGGGAGGTTTTTTCACGCGATCCCCTTGGGGAGCGGAAGAGCAGGTAAGACGGTCTTGCGCAGTTATTCAAAAAGGGACTTGTTTACATTTCCAGAAAAATTGCAGACTCTACCTTTAAACCTTTTCTGCATCCTTCCAAAGCTTCTCAAAACAGTTTGGTGGAATTATGACCCATTCCTCCTGACAAAACCGGTATACCTGGTTCAGGTTATAGATCACCTTCCTGGTACACATCTTTTCAGCCCTGCCCCCAAGTTTCCTACGATAGGCTGAAGACTTAAAGTTTAGCTTCAGACAATAGAGTTCCCTGAAAATCAAGGTCTTTAGCCCTGGGTGCATTTGCAGACTCTAATCGGCCTTTTTATGTTGCTTTTAGAGTATCGGCTTCTTCCTGTCTCAGGTTCACAATTCTCTCCCCAATATTTTAGTCAATTTATTGGATTACTTGAATGATGACATAAGAGGAAGCAGTGTTTGAAGTGTTCTCCCAAGATACATGCACAGGTGTGCCCCTATTGAACTCAGTTGCTGTGAATTAGCCAACCAGAAGCTTAAAAAGCTATGACATCATCTGGCTTTCCCCCAAATAGTTTAAAAAGGTAGTGCACGTATGTATTTATCTATTAAACAATTACACAAGGATAAACTGGAACCAAGCAAACACACCTCATAATGCAGGCGTCTGGCCTTTGACATGGCAGGCAGGGAAGTCCTTTTACCACTGATGTTACGGAAGACTTGAAACACCATGAAACACAGGAAGAGGAAGTACAGACAGGCGCATATTCCTGCAACAATTATGAATGACATCTGAGGAAGTACTAGTCAAGGAAGTAACAAGCCAATACGAGATAAGAGTATCAGTATACAATCATTATATAAAATATTCTTATTGAAATCCTAATGTTTAAACTGGCCCTTCTGACAAGAACATGGGTTACCAATTATTCTAGAGTAGTAAAGGAAACGATTGACTCCAAGATGTCTTCACATCATGGGGATTTACAGAAGAAAAAAAAATACAAAACATGTCTGCAAGTTCGGCAAAAACAGCAAGATTCACATAAATACATAGAATCCCTATGCAATGCTTAAACAAGTGGCACCACTCGGTTATTTTTCCATCACAACAATCTAGACTGACCCAGTTCCTAGTGCAGGTTGATAACAGCCTACTGCTTCATACAAGAAGCAAGAACAATATTCACACATATCCTCTGTTTGAATGACTGGACTCCCCTCATGGTACAGTTAAACAGGGCTTAAAAAGGATACAGCTAGCTCCGTCCCGATATCTGAGGCCCAGATGCTGTAGAAGGGATTTGTTAGCTGGACACCTCTGGTGACACAAAAAGACATACAGAGAGACAACAATCAAAGTCTGTTGATAGAAAACATCTTTTATTCCCCTCTTCATAGGAAAATATAAGGCAAACAAACACAAAAAAATTAGCAATATTTCACATGAGCACCATTAATAAGTGGTGAAGTAAAACCAGAAAATAAAGTGAAGCCTTTGTACCCCACCTCTCGCACATGTCGAAGATAAATAGGCAGAAAGAACCAAACACAATTGGTCCAACTTGCTTCCAGTAGACTGAAAACCGGTTTCTCTCCGACTGGTCCTGTGAGAGAAGCAAGACAAACACAAGACAATCACAGTAGGGCTTTGCTCTAGTACAGTCCTCAGCCCGTTTTGCAGAGTTGACGGCGGTGAGATTAGTCGTTCTCCAAAACATGTCTGCTATTTATGATCACAATGTCAGCAGTTCTACACAACCATGAAGAGATAGCCAATTTAGAACTTATTTAGCTGAGCTGTGACTGCAAATAGGCTACATGTGAACAACCCCTGCAACAAGTACGATGTTACCACTCTTGGATAGTGTAAGAGAAAAAAAGCTAATATATGAAAAATAAACTCTAGTGACTCAGGCAGACCGTTTCTACTGGGCCCCTCTTGCCGGTCCTGAAACCTACATAAAGCAGGGAGTTTGGAATTGTGACAAAGAAACATCGTCTGAAGTTTTAAACACATTTAGGGGGTTGTGCAAATGAAGTGATGATGTCACACAGAGGCTGAATTTAATGCAGTACAGATGCTGATTTCTATCCGTCTGAAGCTTTAAATTCAGTTATGGAACATGCTGGAAATGATGGCAGCCTTTTGGAAATTCCTGACTTAAGGTAAGGTAAGATTACATCTTTCTAACCTTGCTAATAGCTAATATAAGACACTGAAAGAATGTATAAGATTTAAAGTCTGCTTTCAATTTGGTCTGGGGTTTTCAATATTGATCAAAACTGTTAAAGAGGCTTCAACATAAAGACTGACCTGCAATCCCCAAGTGTATTACCACTTGATTTAAAATAATGTGGTATTATATTAGTTATCAGATTTCATTTATTAAAGATTCAGAGGATTTGTGAAAAAGAATGGAGCGTTAAAGCATGGAAACAGCTAAGTGGTTGTTAATGGTTCGGCTGCTTTTAAGATGTGCTTTCCTGACCAGACAAAGTTGTTTGGTCAGGAAGTTGTATCTCTGGTACTTTTCCATGAAAGTATAACAGGTCTGGCAGGAAATTATTAATGATGTTAATCACTGTGCCAATCGTGTGCAATTTGTAAGCTAGCTTGTCACTGTTCAGTTCTGACATGCTGTTTCAGAAATATTTGTTCATTTGTTGTTTATTAGCAGAACTGCAGTTTAACCAGGACTACCCTGTTAAATGCATCTAGTCTCTTCTAAACACATACTCTGTTAATTGACTGAATAATGAGTCACTAGCAGCTCACAGCCTGTAAATTAACCCAACTTATCAATATTGGTAGGTTGTGTACTCTTTCATGCTGTAGTTTATCCTAATATAACTTGGTAGATACTTCATGCTTATTGGTGGGTATAGGACGGTAAGAAACTTTAGAGGGAGATTGTACGTTGCTTTACATGGTTGCTTCCTTGTATTCTAGGATTTTTCCTATGCCCCTATTACTAGGAAGGACCAGATGCTACAAACAACATCTTTTGTTATAGCCCTGGAAGAGAAGTTGGAATCAACTAAAGTCATTAGTAACTTAAAGCTCAACAAAAACAAAGATAAGATATCAGCCAAAAGTATGATTGGTAGATCTTTAAGCAAATCAATCTCTTAGCAGACAGGACAGTGTTGGAATACAACGAATACAGTACCATGAGATGTTCACCACAGAAGATGATCCAGAAGGACAGCAGCATGGAGTAGAAAATACCCTGTCTGATATCTCCAAAAAGAAGCATCCAGGTCCAGTTAAAGCCGACAGAGAACCACTCCACTGGGATGTTGATGAATGTCATGGAGATGCCCAGAGCAAAGATGACCCTAAGGGAAAGAAAAAAACATAATTGGAAAAAAATAAATAAATAACGTTTTTAACATTAAATCGATTTCTTTTTAAAGATGGATCTCTGTCCCTCTTTGGCAACAACATTTCAACTATTCAACAGAATGAGGTTGCCAGCATCTGATTCCCCTCTTGATGATGCCCATATTTTAGGAGGAGTCCAAGCAGGACAGCAGGTTAGTTAAGCTCTGGCTAACTGTGTTAAGCCCTACCATTAGACATCCTGATGAATGAGCTCTGGCCTTCTCTTGCTGTAATGACTAAGCATGTGAAAAAGTTCTTCCTTACAGATTTATTCAGATTTATGCTTCAACTAAAATGTTTCAGTTCAGATTCATTTCTAATATACAACCATGACCCAAGTAAACACAAAATGTAAACTTCATGTCATTTAATTTATTGAAGGAGAGTAATAAACAACATGACAGAAAAAGTAATAGCCCCAAAACCTAATAACTGGTTGTACCACCCTGACTGCCAGTCAGTATTAAATCTTAACATGCCTGAACTTTTGATACCAGACCAATCACAGAGGTGTTATCCACAAACTTCACAACCATGTTTGTGGGGTGGATAGCACAGCACATGTGTGTGAAGAGGGGGAAGAGAGGAGGGCTTAGGAAACACCCCTGCAACATTCCAGTGTTGAGGATCAGTGTGGTGGATGTGCATTTCCCATTCCTAACCACCCAGGGGCTGTTGGTGAGGAAGTCACTGATCCAGAAGCAGAGCGGTGCAGATCCCAGGTTGTGGAGCTTCAAGGCCGTTGTCAGGGTTCTCTGTTTTCCGTGCTCTCCAACTCAGTTGACGGGTGGGCATGGACCGTACCTGCGGCTCATTTGGTAACCCTCGTCTCTGGCTTAAAAGGAGTGCGCAGACAGCTGGAAGACACCAGAGTGTTACCCCGTTGTGGTATGCCTAGGACACAGATCTGTCTCCCGAGCTTCGTACATGTGAGTTTTGGCAAACCCTGCTTTTGGACTAATCCTGTCTCCTGTCTTCTCCAGTTTGTCGTGTTTTGGATTTACTCACCTGTGTTGGCTCCATGCACCAGTCATCCGAATCCCAGCCTGCTCAGATTTTGCTCTGGCATCTCCACTCTTACTCTTTTGGTATTACCAAGCCGGGCATGAGATTCCCCATCCTGGATTCACCTGGTTCGTCTGTCACACTCCGGTTCTTCCAGCTGCTCCTTCTGCCTGCCGCCACATTTGTGCTCTTCTGGCCCCCACCTGCATTACGTCTGCAAGCCCTCCTGTCACTCAGCCACCATATCCCATCAGAGAGTTACGGTCCCAGAGTTCCTTTTTTACTCATCCCCGCCGGATATGTCTCCCCATTCAAATGGTAAGCGGCGCAACTTCTGGAAGATTTCGTCCTGGTTTGATCCGCAGTAATATATCCTCTTTCTTCCCGCAGTCATTCCGGCCTCTGACGTTCTGACCTCGTCTGTTGCACACATCGTGTGCCTATCCTTTGTTGAGCCTAAAAATAAACATCTTAAAACTGTTCCTGCTTCCTTCTGTGTCTGCATGTGGACCAAACACTTAAAAACCATGAAATTATGAAATTATGTTCAAATTATGGTGTTAAAGGCTGAGCTGAAGTTGGGATGCTGCAGATGAGTCAGGGCCACATTAGGTGCCAGCGAGACAGCATCCTCGGTTAAACCATTCTCCCTGTAGGTGAACTGCAGGCTGTCCAGGCCAGTAGGAATGCTGTCTTTGATGTATTTCAGGAGGATCCTGTCAAAGCACTCCATGATGACGGGGATCAGAGCAACAGGATGGTAGTCATAGAGGCAGGTGATGTTTTTTTTTTTTTGGGGTCCAGGCACAGTGACTGAGGACTTTGGGGAGGAAAGGATCATGCAGAGCTGCAGGGAGATGTTAAAGATGTCCAGAAAAACCCTGCAAGTTGGTCGGTCAGCACATGATTTTAGCATCCGACCCAATAGCATGTCTGGATCTCCAGCCTTGTTGATATTGATCTTCCTTAAGGTGGAGGTCATTTGATGCAGCTGCAGGGTGAGAGGCTGATGCTGCACCTCAGGCTGAGGAAGATGTTCAGGTCTTCTCCTGCTTGGAGAGTTGAAGCATGTGAAGCGGCTGTTTAAGGTGGCAGGGAGAGGTGGACATTGCTGAGCTGCTGTGCTTGTAATCCATGATGGTCCTGATGCTTCTCTACGTCACATGGGTTGTTGCTGCCAAAATGATCCTCAATGTGCTGCTTGTATCTTTGCTTTGCCTTCAGGATGCCCTTTTCAGCTCACTTCCAGTCCTGCTGGAGGCCAGTCTGTCCCCTGATGTGAATGCTGCATCCTGAGCCTTCAGCAGAGCTTGCCTTGTGCCATCTACCCATGGTTTCTGGTTAGAAAACATTCTGATTGTCTGGTTAGGACAGCGTCAGTGCAAAGGTGGCTATAGGACAGCACAGATGATGTGTGTTCCTCCAGATCAGCGCCTCTTTGAACACTGCCAGTCTGAGTGATGAAAACAGTCCTCTCCATGGTCAACAGCTGCATCCAAGCCACACATCACCAAGTGTAATGCACTCTAGAGCCGTGGAGGTGCGTTCTCTGGGTTGATGAAGCGTTCTTCTCCATCTCAGTGTTGTAGTCAAGTCACTATGCCTCGAGTCCGAGTCCAGGTTCGAGTCACCAGTGTTCAAGTCCGAGTCAAGTCCAAGTCATTAAAAAAAAATCGAGTCGAGTCCGAGTCGAGTCCACTACTCCTCCGAGTCAAGTCCGAGTCGAGTCACTATTGATCCAAGTTCGTTGTAGGAACATGCCGTGACGTGTGATGTATGACATGAAGCAGTAACATTCCATTGCACTAATAACTCTTTCGCTGTAGTTGCCCTTGGTTTTACTCGGTAAAACTACTGCTTTTTCTAAGTCTAAGACGTCTCCTAACCATGGTTTTTAAACATTGTTGTTATGGAACGTGCAACAGCGACTCAAGGTACGCTGATAGGCCGCATATGAAGGATGTTAAAGCCGCAAGGGGCGTCGATCGGCCTTCGCAGCCAAGCGCACTCCGGCCTATTGGCCACCGCCACGGTGCCGGCCGGCGGGCGGGGTTCGCGCACCGGCGTGGTGCCGGCCGGCCGGCGGGGTTCGCGCACCGGCGCGGTGCCGGCAGGCGGGCTGGGTTTGCGCACCGCCGGCCGCCCACCACCGCAGATGCTGTCACGCATTTTCCCCGCCCGTCCACCGGGCGATTCCCACAAACGCGTTCGGCAACGTTCCCCCATTACTCACAACAAATCTGGTGCAAATCGGTCGATGCATTTGGCCACCGGACCGGACTAAATTGTTCGGCGGGCCGGAAAATTTATACCGATTCCTGGACGGTGACTACAAACAAAAAAAAAAACGGCCGATGACGCCATGAACGCGGAGCAGGAGAAAAACAACGACTTACCTTTCTATCAACTCGGCCCGTTTTCCAGTCTTTCCGAGCCCTCGACACTCAAGCCATCGTTTGAGCTGAACGTTGGTATGTTGTTCCACAGTTCTACTAGTAAAACGGGCGCCTGGGACATCCTTTTGTGAAAGTTTAACAGCTGTAAAGTCGGTCATATTGTTGCATGTGTAATGGCTGGTTGCTACGTGCGCTCTCACACTGTTTGCCCTTCCTTAGCGGCAAGGGGCGTTGCTCATGAGATGGTGACGTCACGTGCGCGGTACGACATTTAGATATTAAAATCATACACCAAATAATATTCTAATGACATATTAAAATTATAGCCTAATGATATAAAAAAAGTCGAGTCTTTTTCTCAATTTCCGAGTCAGAATGATCTGAATGTAGGAGTCCGAGTCATCAGTGCTCAAGTCCAAGTCAAGTCACGAGCCTCTAAATTTAGCTAATGACTCTGACTCGAGTTCGAGTCTCGGACTCGAGTACTACAACACTGCTCCATCTGCTAATCTTATGGATGAGTCTGGGTTTGGTGCTTAAAAGGAGAACAGTACTAATCTGACTGCATTGTGCCAAGTGTAAAGTTTGGTGGAGGAACTCTGAATGCTTCAGCAGACCAAGAAATTTTGGACAACTCCACGCTCCCAACTTTGTGGGAACAGTTTGGACATGGTCCCTTCCTCCTCCATCAGGACTGCACCAGAGCACAAAGCAAGGTCCACAGAGACACGGATAAGATAATTTTGTGTGGAACATTGAATGGTCTGCAAAGAGTTCTGACCTCAACCTGACAGAACACCTATGGGATGAATTAGAGCAGAAACTAGCAGGCCTTCTCATCCAACATCAGTATGTCACCTCAGAAATGTGCTTCTGGAACAATGGTAAAAATAATCCCATAAACAATCCTAAAACTTGTGGGCAGCCTTCCCAGAAGAGTTGAAGCTGTTCTAGCTGCAAAAGATGGACCGACGTCATATTGGACCCCTATGGATTAGGAATGGGATGTCACCTTTGGCAATATAGTGTATGTCTCAATAGGGTCATATTTGTGAATTTAAAATAATTGTATTGGTCTTATGTGGGATATTAGAAAATGTTTTATGTCATTCTAATTGCAATTTTATTTATTAAGACATGCCGAATAAAGAAGTTAGCAGGAGTTGTCTATATATCATGTTTAGACAAGTCTGTTTAAGGCACTGTGCTGTTACTGCCACAAAATTACCAATCAACACCCCCCCCCCCAACCCAACTCAACTCACACACTCCTGTGACCCGAGCGTTGGTATTTACAATTGACTTTAATGACACACTGGCTTTGATTCTGTTACTGAGCAGACAAGCTTTTTATTTTGTGACTAGAGTGTTAGCTGATCCTAGGGACTGCCCCTAGGTGGGGGAGGGGTATTTTGTAGTGATATAAATTATCTGGTATTCCTTTAATAAAAAAGACAAATTATGCATACACCATGGTGTCTGGTTTTTCTCTTCTCTGCAGGGAAATGGTCTAGGACTGTGATCGGGCAGCCAATTTGGGATCTGGTCTGGGACTAGCTGTTGATTCTTTTAAATAGCACATTATAATAATATTATGTAATATTGCAATTTTCTGAGGAACTTCATTTGAGGTTTTTATAAGCCAAGTTACAATCATCAAGAACAATAGAAATAAAAGTTTGAATATATATCAGTTTAATGAATCTTTTTCATTTTCCAAATCAAATTACTAAAAAATAAAAAAAATAAAAAGAACTCTTCAATAAAATAAAAACCTGAGGTCCAGCTGTATGTGCAATGATAATACACATGTATGTTTATGAGTTGGTATGTCTATAAAAATCATATTTGTATGTAGCTTATGAGTTTTATAGTGAGCCTTTTTAACCAAACACACATTTCCTCACATCACCCAAGTTTAAAGGGATTCTGTGGTTTTCCATTCTGACACCTTGGTGGGTAAGCATGGCAGGAACCTCTAGTAAAGCTTTTACAACATAAAAAAATAAATAAAAAAAAATCATCTACCATCCACAAATGGGGCACGACAAGTCACTTCTTGAGAGCTAGCTGGTCATCTGGGACTAAAAGCCCTGAGCTGGAAAAGACAAGTGTGATGAGAGTGAGCATGTCGCTCTGTCTGTGTGGGGTTTCTGCTTAGCTGGTATGTGTGTGCGTGCGTGCGTGTTGGTCCTCAAAGATGTGCAGCATGCTTCTGTTGAGTGCTGGAAGATTTCGTAACATGTTTTACGCTTCGTCGGGTGCTTCCTGCGGCACAGATTTCTGCCTTTTTACTGATCCACTGTCCCAGCACAGCAGGAGGTTACGCAAACGCTGGATCCCATGTATGGGTTCAGATTTTTATCAGCATAGCATTTAAACAACCTGTTCCAGGCAAATGTGCCCAATACTTGGATTTACAATGTCTGGATAAGGAGTTTTAGACATTTGAGTGTTAGCAGAAGTTGTCTTATATAGCATTAAAATCCATTTCTAAAGTAAAAATACAACATTGCCCATGTTCAGAGGCCTTAACGTGGCCATCCTGATTTCAAGTCTCAACCTGTGGACCTTTAACGCATGTCTTCTTGCCTCTCAAACCCATTTCCTGTCAGCCTGCGGTCAAATTAAGGCCACTAATGCCACAAAGTACAGTCCACTGTGGTGCTCCTGACCACCTGGCCAGGCATGCAACACCTCAGCCTCGCAAACTGTGGCGTTTTCCTCTAACATTAGCCCCATTTACACTACCCTTGTTAAACCGAGCCGAAACCAGTCTGAGCTTGGATCAGTTAACCAAGCCGAGACGACCATTTACACACCACACTATCCCGGTTCCTTGGTTGCTCCTCGCCTCCTAGTGACGATCTGCGGTACTGCTGCTCTCTGGGATTGAAGGCAGGACTGAGCAAATCAAAATGGCGGCGCCCGTAACATTCACGATGTTATGGTTAGACAGAGTCGGCTTTTGGGACGTGGATGAGACAGACGAATAAGGACTTACAGACGCAGGAAACAACGACAGACGCTGTTCATCACACTGCTAAGCAGAATAATCTCTGGAAATCATGTGGCACGGTAAGGAAGCTAGTATTATTATGAATATCTGAAATTTGTCTGAATGGAGTGTGAATCGGGACGTGCAGCCAGACACGCCGGAAAACCCGCAGACAGTCAGCTGACTGTAAGGGGATGAGGCGGTCTGCTCATGCACTCTTCGTTATCTGATAACCGGGATAAAAAAAAAAAAAAAAACAGTCCGAGACCTACTCAGGAACTGGTCTGCACTTCCCGTAGTCCGGTTATGTCTAGCGCGGTCCAGTTCAGTCTGCTGACCATTTAAACTCAAGAGTTATCTCGGTTACCGAGCTCGGACTGGTCTCGGCTCGGTTAAAAAAAAAGTGTAGTGTAAACGGGCCTTTAGATGCAGATGGGCTGTTTACTAATTAGATGAGTTCTGAATGAAACTGGTAATGCTGGATTTTATTCTGAGTCTCAGAGTAAAAGGAGCTGCACACAAATGCACGCCAAACCTTTAAAATTTGCAGCAACAACAACAACAAAAAAATAAAATAAAACATTTACCCATTCCCTTCTGCTTTACCAGGGATGCACAGACCAACATCGTCTTCACTTCTGATCCAATCCCAATACCGTAATTTGGACATCTGCTGATAGTATTCCGATTCCAGAGCTCAGTTTGCGTTAATGTTGTCATCACATTGTTGATTTTAAGAGGCTGTAATAAACTCCTCTCTACCAGCAAGTATGACATGTCTGAATGTAAGCATGTTTTTTACCAAAAGACAGCTAGAGACAAATGGGTAAACCTCCCTGCTGCTCAAAAGATTCTTAACTTTATTTTACTCACTTCTGATTTTCCTCTTATTTAATGCTACTTTGATTTAGTCTTTTTTACACTTTAAACTGTAGCAATTTGAGATATTTAAACCAGGCGTATAGTGGATTATAAAAACATGCATTACAGATATTAATATTCTCCCCTAACACTAGTCCTCTCCAAATAAAATACAAAGGGTTGCGTCATGTGATCAGCACAAATAAAGTATACTGGCTCAGGAATAAATCAAGGTTTTGAACCAACAAAAAGTGAAATAAGTGTAAACATTGACAGTAATCCCATAGCTGTCACTTTGTCTGGAATGACTCCAGAAGTGATTCCTGCAGACTGCTACTTAAAGTTTCCCTTATACTCGCGCGAGCTTGAGTCTGTGGAAGTCCGGCGAACACGTATGCATAAAGCTGGATCTTTCTCTGTACCTCTAAGTGTTTTATATGTGGCAGCGAACTGAAACACTGAGCTGCTCCACTGAGCTGCTTCAAGCAGGCAGTCAAGAGGACTTGCAGCGTCACAGTCCCTCAGGACTGCAGTGGGTGGAGAGCACCAGGCACTCAACTACCTCATCAAACTTGCTACTATACCATTCCTCTGCTCTGCTAATTTTGCAGTGTGGGAAATGTATGAATTTGTCACAAGAACTGTAGACTCAACGAATAGTCCGTGACTCCACGCACAGTATGTGGCTCTCACAATTAATTTAAATCAAATCTATTTTAGTATTTGATTGTAATGTGGTGAAAGGTTAAATAAATACTTCTCCGAGGCCCTTGTAAAGTCCAGTTGAGGAAAAGGGAGCCTTACTTTTCCAGGAGGACCGGAGGTCTGGTCATGAGGGTGATCCGTCTCCAGTACCAGATCATTATGATGAGGATGCTGGGTGTGAGAAACGTCTTCATGGCAAACCAAACCTTAGTGAAGCCTCCGTTCTGATGGATGCCCTAGAGAGAATTTCAAAAAGCAACAAACATCTAGTGTTTGCCTTTGGTTCTATACTTTTTCAGCTGTAACATCTAAAGCCAAAACCCATTTAAAAAGCACCAGAAATGGCTGATTGACAGCGTATGAAAGCATTAGACCTACCACAAGACGAATGTCTCTGATCTCCCCAATCCCAATGTTGATCTTCTTGCGCTCGTTGACCGGCAGGCGGATGTTGATGAGATAGTATTTATGAGCCACACTCCCCACCTCCATGAAAGGCAGGGGGTCACAATCATATTGCCGGCCCTCATTCTCAATGGTCTAGAAAACACAACAGGTTACCAACAGGTTGGAAACACTTCCATCTAAAAATCAGCTCCAAAGCAGAAAATATTTATAAAAAATAAGCAAAGAGGCAACTCTGAGTAAAGCTTTAGTGATCTGGCAGCACTCCCATCTGACGACGACAGCAGTGGAGTTACTGTGAGCTGAGTCAGAAGAAATTATGTGCAACTGATAACTGAAATCCAACCCTGCAATCATTCCACATGCTATATTATTGGAGGGGGACAAATTAATAAAATAAGTTGCTGTAAAACCTCAGACATTTCTTTACCTTGGCAGCAGTGAAGTTGCAGTTTAGGTTCCTATGTTCAAAGGAATGAGCCATCTCCGTCCACTCGCTAAAGAGATCATCTCTGTAGGCCAGGCTGACATCAATGGTGACTACTGCTCCTTCCTCTGGAAATAAGAATCGTCACGGCAATGATTAACGCTGTTTTTAACAATTATACCAGACTCATTTATAGTATTCACACCCCTTGAAAGGATTCCTGTAACCAGCAAACTGCAGACCAATTTGGGTTTTATGTGTCTGACGCGCAAGCTTGGACATAACTGTAATGGAAGGAAAATTCATAGATCCTAAGAACTTTCACGAACATCTGAGAAATGTATCATGCCTTTCTATTAATTTCTCCAATACAATGAAATACACACAAGCAAATCAGAGGTAACCTAATAATCATAATTTATCAGTTTGAACAATAAATGTTGTCTTTGTAGTGCATTCAGTTGAAGATAATTTGAAAATGATTTACAAATTATATACAATTTTTACTTACATTTGACAAAATGTGCCAACTTCATTGGAGATGGGGTTCACACTGAGAATCTGCAGCTAAACTAGTTGGAGATGTACACAAAGACCCCTGCAGCTCTAACAGCAGCATAGTTGGTTCTATACAGCATTGACTCAGGGCGTTCTGCCAGACACCCATCTCCAGCCCCCCCCACTAGTTTTTCAAGGCCTGATCATCTTCGTCACTCAACTATCAGAGATGGCCATAAACTGGGAGGCAAACTTTAAATGCAGGGCAAGTGAAATATCATGACCGACCAAATGCATCAAGGAAGTGCTTTTACAATTCATCAAGAAACACAGAACTTGCTTATTTAAATGTTTCAGTGCAGCAAGAAAATCAATTGATTTTCATATCACCTGCTGGTGGTCAGGATCTTTGAGCATGTTTGAACTGCACAGCAAAATTAGACCCTGGTGACAGATGGCCAAGGACTCTTCAATAAAAGTCCAAAGCTGACACGCCACTTTGGAATGTTTGCTGCTCAAATTACAAAAGAAAATGTGCGGTTCTACCATAATAAAAAAACAAAATGCTCCAACAGGCAAATGAAAATGATTCATTATTTAGCCTGCTCTCTCCATGGCAGCCCATATCTGTACATTCCTGCTAGATAAAAACCTCAACTAGAACTCAAGCTGGCTTTCAACATCCCAGCTCAGCAAGTTATCTAATAAAACTACATCTTTAGATCACATTACAAAGCCAAGTGTTCCCTCCTTCTGCTCTCCAGAGTGCCCCTTGTGCTGCGGGGAAACTCTGTGTAAAGAAAAGACAGAAACCCAGTGGCCTGTGCTGTAAGAAAAGGGACAAAAAGAGAACAGAAAGAAAGGGGGAGAACCAGATGAGACCTGGCAGCCCGGTGTCTCCGTAATGCCTTCCGCTGTGCCATTGGTCGAGCCCGACACCCTCAAATTTCAGCTCTCTTCATGCAAACATTCCACTCCAACCCAGAGGCTATTACCACAGAAACCAAGTCTGCTCAACAGCTGTGTTATTGCTGGACACAGGCCAAGGGGCGCTTTGTGTCTGCGTGGAGTGGGCCAGGTGAGTGGAATGGATAATATGGGTAAGGCTCTTCTCTGGGATGAACAGAACTCAAAACAAAACACAGGGCAGCTAAGGAGGAGATGCTTTGTGTTCATTTGTCAGTAGGGCTGGGCGATATGGCTAGAAAAGAAAATCTTAGATTTTATTAAAACAAATGGTAAAATGGTAGGGCTGCACAGTGGAGCAATGGGTAGCACTGTTGCCTTGCAGCAAAAAGGTCCTGGGTTCAACCCAACCCTGGGTCTTTGTGCATGTTCTCCCTGTGCATGCGTGGGTTCTCTCCGGGCACTCCGCCTTCCTCCCACAGTCCAAAAACATGACTGTTAGGTTAACTGGTCTCTCTAAATTGCCCTTAGGTGTGAGTGTGTGTGAATGGTTGTTTGTCCTGTTTGTCTCTGTGTTGCCCTGCGACAGACTGGCGAGCTGTCCAGGGTGTACCCCGCCTCTCGCCCAGTGAACGCTGGAGATAGGCACCAGCAACCCCCGTTACCCCATGAGGGATTAAGCGGGTCAGAAAATGGATGGATGGTAAAATGGTAAATGGCTTATACTTGTATAGAGCTTTTAACTAGTCTTGACGACCTCCAAAGCGCTTCACACTACAGTCAGAGATTCACACATTCACACCCTGACGGTGGTGAGCTATGTTAGTAGCCACAGCTGCCCTGGGGCAGACTGACAGAGGCGAGGCTGCCATGCACTGGCGCCACGGGGCCCTCTGACCACCGCCAGCAGGCAATGCAGGTGAAGTGTCTTGCCCAAGGACACAACGACGTAGACAGTCAAAGCAGGGGATCGAACTGGCAACCTGCTGGTTGCAGGACAAACTCCCTAACCGTCGCCCCAACTCCGATTAATCAATTTTCTTTCCCTTCCCTTTTTTTCGCATTAAGAAATTAAAGAAATTATTTGAAAAACATGTTTTTATGTCAAGCATTTCATCTCCGAGTTGACCTGTGGCGTAACGTTGTCATATGTTGACGTTGGCTGTAATACACAGGAAGTAGTTGTTGCCAACTACCAAGGACCACAGATCAATAAAGGAGCGAGGCTTTAAGAAAAAAAGAAAAAACTTGGCACATTCATTAAACAGATGGGTCTAGAAATGCTTGCGTCTCTTTGTCAGTCCATACATACCTGTTGTTGCTTCCAGACCTGTTTGAGCGTTATGGGAGCATCGGAGAAGACGCCAGCAACATAAACAGCTGATCAGTCACGTGAGTTAAATTTTTACTTCGGCCAAACTGATTCAACAAATGTGTTTCCATCTCTTTTTTCAAACAAATAGAAAAAATTTGCTAAATGTAGTGAGTTAATTCAAATTTTACCGTTTCCATCAACCCCTTCAAATGCGATACTTCAAAATGTGCATTGGAAATCATTGATAGAAACGCAACTAATATTACACAGGATCACATATCAACTATTTACCTGAAACTCATATATCTGTTATCAGCTAGGGAGAGAAGGTCTAACTGAGACGCACGGCTTTACAAAGTAAATACTGATTGCGCTACAGCGTCACGTTGAAGGAAATATGGCAAAGCACTGGTCTCCCAAAGTACCCAGCAACTCAGCACCTCGTGTTACTCAAAAACATAAAAAGATGAATTAAATAGGACTGTAGCATCTGGCAACAAGATTTGTCTGTGGACTCGGCTGACTCACTAATTTGTTCCGTCAGCCAGCCAGCCTGTAAACAACTCAGGCTCCTGACACATTTCCACTGAAACGTGGCCAAGAATGTGAGCAAGTGAACGATCTTTGTGACTAGGCTAACACTCTGCATGAAGTTTTTTTTTTTTTTTTTTTTTTTTTTAGACAAGCTGAAGCTCCAACAATAATTACCCACTTTTACCAAACATTTTACCAAAAACATTACACTGATTTTACTTAATGATGGAATTTTTTGTAAACATCTTGGACTAAAAAAAACACTTTTCTAAATTGCCATGATTTTCATGTTGCAATAGTTTACCATTTAAACACAAACCGTTAGAACTTCTCTCCCTGGCTGATTCCCCAGGATAAAATCATCCTCTTTAATCTCCTCCTTCAGGGTTCCAAGTTCTGAGCTGGAGTACCAACCAGCTTTTTGTCTTTTTACTCAATCCTTTCACCAAACCAGGGTAGCTATCCTCTTATACAGTTTAGGTGAAAAACAAGGAAATAGAGAATACAACGCAGGGCAAGCTTGTGCGATGTTAGCAGGTACTGCCGTCAAAAGTAAACAACACAAACTGGCTCCATTTGCGGACAAAACTGACTAGAAAGGCCCCGAGGCAGAGGCTATACAGAACAGCCAGAGATCCATCACTGGTTGCTTTTTTACCCTAGAATAAAAATCCCAATATACTAAACAAATTCTGTGACTTTATTTAGCATTCGCAAGCAAAGGCTGAAAAAAGAACAACTAAAGGTTATGATGGAGCGATTAGATTTGCCAGTGTAAATATTGCCAAGACCATCTTAGTCATGGGTTGGAAGCTTTTCTTAATATTTTTTTTTCTAACAAAATATTGACAGATTTTTTTTACCTTTACTGTATGACATTAAATTGGACAAGCCTTTCCTTTTTTTTTTTTTAGGAAAATTAGGATTACAGATATTCTTTTGTTTTTGCAGAATGCTAGAATGAGGATTATTCTTACTTTCTTCATATTAAGAAGATTACATACAACTAGTTTATGCCTTTAAAACTGTTGCCTCTTTAGGCTCCTGATGAGTAACAGTATGGATGTTTTTTAAGTAAACGTCTCAAGCACATTGGCTCTTTGTGGATCATGAAGAGGAATATCTAAAGAAATCAATCAAAATATCAAGAATAGCAGACCTGAACTAGTCTGGTTCATCCTTATAACCAAAGAAGAAGCAACTATTTGTTAGTCCAAAACCAAAAGGCCCTGTGTGGACGCTAACTGATGTGACAGTCATTATCCACAGAGTTGTACCAACATAGGCTGAAATGGCACCCAGTAAGGAGGAAGCCATTATTAAAAAGGAAACCAGATTACAGTTTGCCATTGGAGGGGAAAAAAGGGTGAAGGTCACAACCTTGAGAACACCATTCCAACCGTCATAATCACCATGGCTTGTGAGTTTACTTCTGTTGGAGGGACTGGTGTGCTTCAAAACATGGATAGCATCTTAGAGAAATAATATGTGGAAATGTTAAAGCTTTGGCACATCTGGGTCTTCCATGTGGTCAAAGGCCCCATCTAACCAAGGGGGGTTCAAACTTTTGCCATGGAGGCCATAATGTTAATTTGAAAGTACCGAATGTTATTTCTAATCTTTTATCGATATTGCAACGATTTTTTTTTTTTTTTTTTTTTTTACCCAATAAACTAAAAACTCAACGATTTAATGATACAAGCAAAGCAGTTTGATTTTTGCTCTCTGGCTTCTTACAAAAATAATGCCATTCTTGAGTTGTTGTCTGGGGCAGCACAAAATCAGTACGAGAGCCACAAATGGCCCTCGGGCCATATTTTGGACATCCCTACCATAATCATGCCACTAAGTTAGTTACAAAGTGGCTTTAAACTGAAGATTAAATGTGCCCATTACAAAGACCTGATCTCAGTTTATGGGCAAAGCCCAAAAGCTCTGAGTGAGCAAGGCAACCTATAAACCCGACTCATTCTGTCAAGAGAAATTGACAAAGATTCTAACAAACTGAGAATCGTGTGAAAGGAAACCCCCCAAAAAAAGATTTTTAATTGATGGACTTAGGTAAAAGACAAATCTACCAAATACAAAGAATTGCATGTAAATCTCTGAATTTGAAGCAATAAAATATCATTTGTTAGCCTGGGTGCCATTCCGAACTTAGTCCCGCCCACAATGTTTTTGGTCGAATTGAGTATGACCATGTCAGGCTAATCATTTGTGATGACATTCAGCAAATTGAAATCATTTGAGTATTCCCAACGGGCATAAAAAACAGGGTCTCCCTGGCCTGGCGGGCCGGCAGACATTACTTGCACCCACCCCCCGCCAGGCAAAGTGGCTTTTGTTTTGTTTTAAATAGGTCTTTATACACCAGTGACAGAGATTCAAAAGATGATATATGGAGTATGTTTAGTGACACGGTTGAAAACACAATAGTGACATCTTATGGTTAATACGTGAACACTTGGGGAGTAATAGGTCGGGTCTCTTTTTCATCTGCCGATTCCTCAAAACCACTGCCTGTCTCCGCCTACAAGCCAACAACTTTTTCGAAAAACAACGTGTCAGGGAGAAAGGGTAAAAACAATTGACACTTTATTTTTCCAAAGTCAGAGGAGCAGTGTTTCCTTAAGCCAAGCTAGCACCAGCTAGCATGGATGTTAGCACGTCATCAAACAAGCCTTTTGCGAGCTGTCAGATTCAACCCAGAATGGTTAGTTGACCCTAAATTTTGTTTATTTTTTCGGCTATGCAAGATCGGTTATGGTTAGCAAGTTTTGTACTTTATGAAAATATTAAATACCCCCACACACACACACACACACTTTAGGTTAGTTTAACAGTAAAAAGTTATTAAATTCAACATTACATTCCCGTTTTTAATACAGTTGTAGCTTTTTGTGGTGTTTTTAGGTATGTTTTATAGAGTGTTTTGCAACCATCACCAGGGGGCAATGCAAGGATCATCAAGCAGTCTTCAATGAAGCTGTTTTCACTACCTATAGGCTGGATGTGCTAATCCCACATATTGGCTCTCTCCACCATAACACTAGCACTGGCATGGCAGCAACAATACAATCACATCAAAATAAATAGACTTTCTGTGGCTGATATGGACCACCAAAAGGCTCTGGAAGAGTTATTTGAAAAACTTAGATGGACTGCATGTAGTGATGCAGCCTCTGCCAGAAAAGGTAGAAGAGGTCAAAGCGCCCTACTTCTTCTAGAAGTTTCCTGATTTTATTCCTTGGCCTTTAAGTGATTAGTTTGTTGGTTCCTTGTTTGTTATTTAGTAGTTTATTTAAATGTTATCGGCATTAAATTGCTTGTTTTAAGATTAGCTGTCTGATTACATAATTAGGATCCCACTTAGATGCAAACAATTGATGTCCTTTTAATTATTTGTGTTTGTTAAAACAGTATTTCAAGAGTGTGCCCTTTTTAAGACAGTAAAATGACTGTAAAAGTGATATTTAAAAAAAAAAATTGTCAACTTTATTTTTATTATTTATTTTATTTTTTAAAAACACAGAAACAAGGTGGGCCTCCCTGGCGGCACCAACCAGGATTTGCCAGTTTTCAGGGGAAACCCTGAACATGAACAGTTAGGTCTGATTTAATGTCAGTGAGGAAAAAATAAGGGCCGTGTACCTTCTACAGTGAGTATTAACATCTGGTTTCAAATGTAATTTTAGAAACGCAAAAGATATGTGGAAATTTAAGTTTACATTTTGTTTTAAATTCAAGTTAATACGTTTTAATTATAACCTTATGCCCCTTCCACTCTTTTAAAACCATGTCCTGAGCGCTTCCTTTAGCAAAACTCAAAGCTGCTTTGGTTCTCACCGATTTGGTTGTTCATCTTAAACATGATGTCAAGCTGCAGAATGACCAATATGAACTGGAACCAGGGGCTCATCTCGTTGCCGGGCATAGGAATGTGCACCGCAAACACAATGTTGTTAGCTTCGATCCTCTTTGCCATGGCCTCCTCGAAGTTTTGGAGTTTTTCACACTGTTGTGGACCCCAAGGCATTAACCACTTGCTTTCTTGTCGGTGCTTGATTCTGTCCACACACTTTGTTGCCAGGTATTCGATTGCACTGGTGGGGCCGGGAGCTGTGACACAGATATGTTGGGGAGAAACATTAGGAGAAATGTTGCAGTAAAATACTTCAGCAAAAACGTGAATTTAATCTACAAAAAAACGATTTTTATAGAAATTTGCAACTTAGACATTATCTTCAGAATCATAATGAATGGCAGAAAATTTCAACAGATATGACCAAGACTGAAGAAATCCTATTATCAATAGCAAAAGGTGAGTCAAAAAAAAGGCCTGATTTCAAAACTATACAAAACCCTGTAATATGAATCCAATGTTAATAATAAGGAAATTAAGGAGAAGTGGGAATTGGAGGCTAATATAATAATAGCAGATGAAGATTGGGAAGAAACATTTAGCTCTGGACACAAACTAACAGCCCGACGTGGAGGGAATTTGACTGGAAAATTAAGATGCGTTACTTTAACCCTCCAGTTATCACATCTAAATATGGGAAAACATCTCTGCTTTGTTGGAGAAATTGTGGAAAGGTGGGGGATTTTACTCACATATTTTGGGATTGTCCAAAGGTGGCCGAGTTTTTGAAAAAATGTAAAAGATAAAGGGTATTTTAGGTATTCATTTGGATATGGATGCATCTGTATATATTTTAGGAATAATCCCATCAGACATGATTGACAAAGACAATAAATATTTGATCAGAGTTATGCTTCTGACTGCGAAGAAGTGTATAACATATGCTTGGTTAAAACCACAACCTCCCAACATTACACAGTGGAGAGATAGAATTAGAAAAGTTTATATCATGGAAAAAGCATCAAGACTGCAATTTAAGATGGAGACCTTTGAAACAAAGTGGAGACCTATAACTAAATTCATACTGTAATGTTGACACCTCTATTTGCTTTTGTACCTTTGGAATTTATCAGTGAGAATGCTATACAGCATTCTCACTTATTAAGTTCCTTCAGGTCTTTATTATTTCGTACGTTTTTAGGCATCCAACTACTCCTGCATACTTCAACCGATTTAAACAATTTTCGTATCAAAACGTTCAGCTCGTTCACGACATTACTGCTATGTCTTTCGGTAATTATAACTTTTATAATATTTAAAATATTTAACTTTTTGTGAGTTTTTTACTCTCATTGAAATTGAATGGAGAATCCTTCAAATTCTTCAAATATTTCAGCTTTTTCACAGCTTACTGCTTTAGCCTACTTTCAGCTAGAAACGCCATTCAACTTTTAAAATGTTCAAATAACCTTCAGCTATCTTCAGCTGCTTCAGCTTTTTCATATCTTTCACCATTTTTATATAGTACCTCCTTAAAATAATTTTGCATTCAAAAATTAATATGTTGCTATGGTTGCTAGGGAGTTCATTTAGAGTGGCCACTCTGCCGTTCCTATAGATTTTCCTTCTCTGAACGACTTCTTCTCACTCGCTCAATTTTCACTCTATTCACATAAATTATACATCAAAACGTAGGAATTTTTGTCTGGATTCTGGAAATGTAATCCCCATTGATATAGCATTTGTAGATTTTTCGCAAATCACCCCAGAGCACCGCGAAGCCTAAAACCTCTCCATTGATTTTCTATGGAGGTGTGGTGAAAAATCACACCTGACATTCCCAAGCGACACATGTTTTCACATCGTCGCTACTCCTAAACCGTTTGATGTACAGGCCTGAGACTTTCACTTACGGTTGACGAAAAATCCAGAGTTGTTCGAGGTGCCATTTTATTCCAATTACAGCTCTTCTGACCATAAGTCTGTGCCTGCAGTAAACGGACACCAGCAGGGGTGAGTGAGTTTCCATGACAACAGATCTCTGCTGGCCAGAGGTTACTACAGGTCAGGGACGGGCTCCCTTTGCTTAGAATGGCACCTTTTGTTGCCCACTGCAGGGGCTGTGATGAACGTAGGAATCTGAAATTTGCACAGTCACTTCCTCTAAATATTTTTAATTTTTCCAGTGATTATCAGGCATGTGTCAATTTTCTGTCACTCTTTGGATTTCACATAGTTACTACTACTACTACTACTATTGATACTACATCTACTGCTACTACTACTATTACTACTACTACCACCACTGATAGTACTACAAATTCAAATTCTTAATTTTTTTTTTTATTCTTCAAATTCTTTAAAAACTGAAACTCCTGATACTACTACTACTACTACTTCTGATACAACTACTACTACTAATGATACTAACCACTGCTACTACTAATACTACTGATACTACTAATTCCTTCAAATTCTTATTTTTTTTCAAATTCTTCAAATTCCTTCAAATTCTTTAAAAACTGAAACTCCTGATACTACTACTACTACTACTGATACTAACTTTCAAATATCCTTCAACTATCTTCAACTAGTTCAGTTTTTTCATAACATTCTTCTAATGCTGTTTTTCATGTTAAAATTGGTTCTTTTATTTCATTTTAGCTAGTTTTTTTCTCTTCTTCAAAGATCTTCTGCATCTTTTCCTCAATCATTCTGCAGATTAGCATTCTCACTGCTGTTTTGCAGGAACAGCTTTTTCTAGTTTTGTATCAGTATTACGGTGTACTTTTATTACTTCTGCATTTTCATCATGTTTACTGTTGTCCCTTTCACTGGAAGTTTTGTGATTTATATACCCATGGATGTGGTTAATAAATATAGGTTTGTCGTAATAGGACCAATGTTTATTTGAAAGGAAATGTACATCTGTGTAACTGTACCCTCCATCAATAATCCCTGGATAATTTGTGGCAGAGCTGGGATTTAACAGCCTAGTTGTTTAGTGTAGGTGAAATGTCTAAAATAATATGTGTAAATAAGATGTTAAGATGCGAAATGTGAGTTGTGACAAGAGTGGACATGTGTATATGTTGATATAACAGTTATTGAAAGTAAAAAGTAAAAAAAAAAAAAATACTTCAGAAAAGTGTTTCAGTGCCCCACAGTGAGATTGTGCTTTACATAAAAGTTTGAATAAAATCAGTAAACAAACAAGGTTGGCTCTTATGAGTGGCAACATGTGTCCCTGCACACTCAGCAGCACTACTAGGAGCATTTATCTATCAAGATTAATTAGCGTCACAAGACTTAGACTTTACTGTCATTCACTCTCCCCTGGTTAATCAAGCTCAACGGCAGCGTATTCTGTGTGGGATTGTAAATGTCTGGACTATGAGCCGTTATTGTTACGTCTGCTAATGCAGCCGATATAGGGCTTCTCTTCCATACTGGATCAGAGTGGAGAGGTGATAACAGGAATGACCTTCTCTGCACACAGTCACGCTCTCCAGCATCCTGCTAACAACCTGATAATTGGACTCAGGCGCGTGGACGCATGAGTTGCAGGACACCAAACTTCCAGGGTGTGAGTTGAAGACCCCCGTTATAGGCCACGTATATTCTTTGTAACAAATGCAGGTTTTGACCCTTTACAATAAGCCTGGCCAGCGCTAAAGTGAAAGATAATTCAAGCTACATAGTCACACATTCTGAGGTTATATCTAAATCATTTGTAACTCATTTCAATATCCAATCTCAAAACTTGCTAGAAGAATTGCCGTCAAAAATTCCCAGAAGACATGAAAATGTCCTGCAGACACATTCCCACAGTTCCTCCGACATTTTGCCTTCTCAGTGTCATTACAATACTTACTTTTAATGTTAGGTGTAACAAAAAAAAACAACACACAATGCATGTCCAGGAAAATTCCCTCCATAGGTCAGAACTTGACATGTGGATCACAGAATTACAAATATTCAACCAAACATCATCAGTTATTGTTATTTTAGCTTATTTTTCCCATTTAACCTTAAGATATGTTGTATTACATTTTCTCTCTGTTTGTAGACATGAGTATAGTTTGGATATTGTTTGTTTTTTTTGGGAGGGCCTCCGTTGCTGGAATCTAATAAATTTTAAGTATACCTGTCTCATCCTCCTCCAAAAATTTTATATTTTTATTGTAATGGTATCTTAGCTGAAGGTATCTAAAGAAATCATATTTTTCCAGGTGATAGTTATCTTGAAGTTGTTTAAAACTCTTTAATTCACTATTGCTTGTATGATCCAGTAACTTTTTTGTGACCACTGTGTAAATCCCTTGTCATTTTAATTAATGACTGAAATTCGGCATAACCTTCCATTAAAAAGCTTTTGTTCTGCTTGGGAGAAAAACTGTGCGCGTTCTTTGGCCATGCTGAACAGCCAATAGCAGCGTTTCTGATCATTGTTTCTACTATCGATACATTTTCCCTTTTAAAGCGACGCATGAATGCGCAGTTATCTCAAATAACTCAATCCAGCCATACTAATCATAAACAACAGGTGTGTTGGAAGAACCCAATTAGCCGGATCATGATTAGCCGGATGAAATCATCTTGGATGTGTCATTTGATCTCGGATGTTTTAAGCAACGTACGAAGAACGGGGCCCTGGACTACAGGTATGCATACATGGCAACAAAGGGACATCAGACGGCGTTAATCCCACTCATCTGAAACCCACGGGGCATTCAATCACCAAGTGGACCTGTGAGACCAGCAGCCCACCCTCTCCCCCAGTCACCACCGCAGCAGGTCCACAACAATGGCCACCCCGCAGCCCGCTTGACCCCATGCCGTGCTGCAGGGTTTGTCGGGAAACAAGAGGAGAAAAAACCCTTTCTTCTCAATTACCCCCACAGCCCCCAGCTACTGAGCAAACACAAAGGAATCTGGCTTCATTAAAACCATCTCAGCCAGGAAAGAGCCTAACAGGCTAATTTATCAGCAAAGTAGTGGGACTGAGAGGGACGGCAGGGAGGGAGACGGACTCCGGATGTTCTCAGATTCAACCCTAAAGAAATCTAGCCATCTTTAGCAAGAGCTCAACCAGTGGTGACTGTGTGCCTTGGTATAAATGTGGGTCTCTGCGTAAAAAAGAAACAATGTGGGGGAGGCTGGATGTGAGGAAACCTGACAGTAACTCCTATTCAGACCTGAAGGCAAAATTCAAGTTTGACAGCTGGGTGTGCGGTTTTTGTGCCATCACCGGTGGGACATATAGGCTCTGTGTTCTGCTACGGAGGAATTTGGGGGAAAAGAGAAGACACCTATGGGGGAGTAGAGGGAAGGTAGAGAGGCTGCCTAAGGGCCCAATACACAGCACACAGATGATAGGAGCAATGGGAAGAGTGTGTGTGTGTGTGTGTGTGTGTGTGTGTGGGGGGGGGGGGGGGACCAAGTAAGAGCCATGAAGAAAAGAGAAGAACATTCAACTTTATGTCAAAGTAGTCAAACACACCCTGGTCACACACAAAGCTAGTCCTTGATCTCAACCTGAATCTGATCACGCATTACATCAGCACGGTTTAAGCACATGTGCCGTGCCTCCTTCTCTTTTCCTTGGTCGATTTCAGAGGGTGGCCATCACTTGTCTCCGGGCTAAGGAAATCACTAGCCTGAGGAGGTGGGCTTTGCATCTTTTCAACAGCACTTCAGTCACACCATGCCTTGGATGCCCTCTTCCAAACACCCACACTCCATTTAACCACGTGACTGAAACCAGTTTTTTCGAGCTAGGGCTAGCATTGATGTCTGAAATAAACAACAAAGTCACAGAATCAGCAGATAGGATAAACACAAGTTTTTTGGTGAAAATGGAAATGTTGCTACCCTTCTACTGTTCCACAATGTCTGAAAACGGCACGTTTGGAAAACGGCTTCCAGAGTGTAACATCTTGCTCAGTGCCTTTGGTCATTTGGTGATTGCTAGTTAAATTAGCTACCACTTATTTGAAGCATCAGCAGGAGATGACACAATGATCTCTCTAACAAGTCATATCTGACCTCCTAACTTAAGAAAAATGCTGCAATCACAGAAAATAGAACCAAAATGAAATATGCTGCAAGTATCAAAAATAAATAGAAAATAAATAAAATCAGCCTACTGGCTCTAAAAAACAAAACAAAAAGGAAGTGCACCAGACCACTAGGGAGCCTAAGTAAAGACAATCACGCTAATATTACCAACATAAATAGACTGATGTTCTATAATATAATAAAAGATTACAGCCAGGTGTTTTAAACCAACATGAACGAAAATATACGTTTTCTGGGGATCTGGGGATCACAATGTATTTACTGAGGTTCTGGTCCCACCTGAGTTATTGGATAGCTCCCCCTAGTGGTCTGGTGCACTTTTGGTTTTTAGGGCACGCTTGCAGCTTTTTTCACCCCTTTTTAACTTGCGTTTTTCTATTTTTGGTATTTGCAGAATTTTTGTTTTGCTGCATTCGTATGTTTCTGTGACTAATGCACTTTTCTTTTGCAGCATGTTTAGCCGTTTGCTGCGCATCTGCACCAGTCAGTTACCATAGACATTATTTCTAATGTAGACAAGACCTAAAAACCTTGAAGCTAATGTCCTACTATCAATCTATTGTATTTTTAAATGAGATAAATAGAACACTTGTGGAACCAGGGCCCCAAAACTGGCTCTAGCCCAGGGGCCCAGGTCCGGCTAAATCCGGCCCTGCCTGCAGAGACAAGAAGGCAGCAGTTGTAGCATGCAGCAGACACCTTGGTAGGCAGCAGTGATTTTAGCTGAGCTGCTGGCCGCCTGCGCTGTTAGCTACAGGTTACAACACGTCGGCTCCTATTTTCTCTGAAGGGCTTTTTTTTCACCGATCAAAGTTAGGCGTAAAACCACCAAATCAACTTTAAACTCCGCTTTCTGTCTCCATTTTGGCCGTCCGTGTTTCAACAGGCGAGCCTTAGCTAGGCGGCAGACAAAGTGAAGGATGAAGGAGGAAAACTTACCAATTAACCCGCCGACCATGAAGGCGAGCGCCTGAAACAAAAGCAGAGTAACTCCCACTATCACCAACTTTTTGGTGCTCATGTTCTCGATGATAGCCCCCGCCATGGCGAAAGAAGCGATGCGTTTAAGGAGGGGGAAAAAGAAACAAGTGAGCGAGAAACAAATGTCAGTGCGGTGGGGGGAAAAGAAGGGGGCAGAAAAGGCTGCATCCACGACAAGCTGGTCTGCGCTGGGCCCCCTCCGCCGCTCTGCTCCTGCCTTTCAACTTGGAAGGAGGAGGAGGGGGAAAGGCAGGAATCACATGACCGAGCAGCGCCGTGCTGCTTTATCCCCAAACAGCAACACACACCATGCCGGGGGAGGATGTGTGGAGCGCCGCCGCATCGCAATGGAGGCTGTTAATGCAGGTTACGGTGCTGCCAGATGTCTGGAATAGCGCCCCCGTTGTCCGAGGACAGCCTGCGGGGTTATTTACAGGCAGCCGAGGGGCCCCATCCCACCTACAGAGTTCAATAGACTCTCCGTGGACAGCTATTCTTTATGCACCTTAAGAATAAAGGATGGCCCTTTTACACATTTAATTCCAATATTATGAGCTTATCTTTAATCTAGTTTGGAAACAAAGCTTTGTTGTTTTTTTTTCTACTTTTTTTTGGACAGAATTAGAGCCACGCAGAATGATCAGTCAGAAACCGGACTGCAGGTGTATCTCAATTAATCATATCAAGAAAAGATTAATTAATTCATGAACGTCAACCCAAAACGTAAAACTCAGATATTGGTTCACACAGGTTCACACAGGTATTATTGTATTTCAAATGTGCATTTATTTTGATGAATATGGTTTACAGCTCATGAAGACCCACAATTCAGTTCCTCAGAAAATTTGATTAAATATCGATAGAGAAATTATGTTTGAAATACAGGAATGTGATCTTAATGAAAACAGTATGTCCATGTAACCGGTTCTCTGTAGCCTACCAAGTACTCAGAACTTGGTCAGGGGTCTATTTGAATGAATTACTGCATCAATGCTGCATGAAGATGATCCATCTGAACAGATATTGGTACTTTGAGCAATGTGAGCAGGTGCCAGGACCTTCTGGAATAAACAAATAGCCAATTCTATAAAACTTGTCAGCAGCGCTCGAAAACTTCCTGATGGACCAGTTCACCGACTTTGGACATCATAAACCACTATAGGTGCAAACTTTACGCTGGACCTGTGCCTCTCCTCTCTTCCTCCAGCATCTGAGACCTTGAGGCTAAATGAAATCCAAAATGTATTCTCATCTGCAGCAAGGAATATGGAGCACTAATCAGCCATCCAGTTCTTTTTCTCCTTAGCAGAGGTAAGATTGTTCTGATGTTGACTCTGGTTCTGGAGTGGCGTAACACAAGGAATGTGACTGTTGTACCCCATGTCCTACCCTGCATGTGGTCCATGCCTTGTAAATCTCCACCAAATTCTTGAATTTTCTTTGCTTCACAATCATTGCAGTCAGCTCTGCTTTGTGTACACCTTTTTCCGCCACACTTTTACCTGAATATATACTTTCCCTCAATATAAATAAATATAGTCATTTGTGACGTGACGACCATTTTAGCAATTACTTTTATGCTCCATGTAGAGAGTGTCAGTGACTGATTTCTGGGCGCCGTACAGGGGGGGAAAGGTAGGACAAGTCCAACGGCCCCTGACTGACAGGGGCCCAAAAAAAGAAGAATATATATATATATGTGTGTGTGTGTGTATATATATATATATATATATATATATATATATATATATATATATATATAAAAAGATAGATAGATAGATATAGCGTTTCCAGAGAGAGAGAGAGAGAGATATCTGGCGGCACCCCTGTGTACAAAAGTAAAGTCACTAGCCTTCCTCATTATTGAGTAAGCCCCAAAGTGTCCATAACATTTTTGTATTAAAAATAGTTTTTATTTGTCTTATTTTAATTTTCTGTGGGCTTGTGTTTTGGATTTTTATTATCTGTAAAAGTATACTTATCAAATTAACAAAAAAAATGCATAACTATGTGTGATATAAGTATAAGAGTTTAACTTTTTGAACTCAATTACTGTAATTTCTTAACTGTTGAGTAATATTCTTCATTACTGAGAGGCTCCTGTAGATGCCAACCAGATTTTTCTTTAGTGACAGAACTGAGACAAGGTTGAAGAGGCCCATGAACAGAATTAGATTTTGGGGCCCACCACAGAATCAAAACATTGTTTGACTTGTCCAAGCCTAATTGTTTGTGCCTTTTTGCATTTCTGAAAGGTTTATGTAAGTTGTGAGTAAACTGTGATTCATAAACTGACCTTTTGACAGCATCTAACCAGTCACTTCACATTGTTAGAAGATGGATGGATGGATTTTGAAGCTATTTCTCCCATGTGCAATCTAACATGTCTATCCCTCATGGGGTAGCGAGTGGTGCTGGTGCCTATCTCCAGCTGTCAATGGGCGAGAGGCGGCGTACACCCTGGACAGGTCTCCAGTCCATAGCTTCAAAATATAGCTGTGCAAATTTGATATTTCTTTATTGTTTACAGTTTAATCTTTTATTAATGCTGCAATTTTCATCAGGTCTCTTCCTTTTTTCAGAAGGAATCTGGTTTCCTGTGCATTTCAAATGTCGATGCAGATGTACTTAGTTTGTGCTTTCCTGTGGTATGCCTTCTGATTTTCCAGCTGTAAATTAATAGCTGAGTCAAGGCTAGTTTTATGATTTACTCTTTTAGGCTGGCTCGCTCCCGACAGGTGGGCATGGTTTCAATGGCAAGTAGAAAAAATTGGAAAGAAGAGGCCATCTTTAAAAGCTTTTTCCAATATACAGGTTGCTTGTGTTTTACATTATTTATATACAAACAGTTAAATTGTGCATCAAATGTGACCAGAGGACAGACACAAGCAATTCAATTCAATTCAATTTTATTTATATAGCGCCAAATCATGAAACATGTCATCTCAAGGCACTTTACAAAGTCAAGTTCAATCATATTATACAGATTGGGTCAGATTATACAGATTGGTCAAAAATGTCCTATATAAGGGAAACCAGTTGATTGCATCAAAGTCCCGACAAGCAGCATTCACTCCTGGGGAAGCGTAGAGCCACAGGAAGAGTCATCTGCATTGTACATGGCTTTGCTGCAATCCCTCATACTGAGCAAGCATGAAGCGACAGTGGGAAGAAAAACCACCCATTAGCGGGAAGGAAAAACCTCCGGCAGAACCGGGCTCAGTATGAACGGTCATCTGCCTCGACCGACTGGGGTTACAGAAGACAGAACAGAGACACAACAAGAGAAACAAAAAGCACAGAAGCACACATTGATCTAGTAATCTGTTCTACATTAGATGGTAGTAGCGGGTGAGCCGTCTTCTCTGGATGATGTCACAGTTAACAGAACGCCAGACCAGGTGTACCTACTATGAAGAGAAAAGAGAGAGAACAGAAAGTTAAAGCAGAAATGACAACACATAATGCATAATTGAGGAACAGTAGAACTCAATAGAGTGAGAAAATTAGATCCTGATATACTCCAGTAGCCTAAGCCTATAGCAGTAAAACTATAAAGGTAGCTCAGAGTAACATGAGCCACTAGTTATAATTTTTGTCAAAAAGAAAAGTTTTAAGCCTAGTCTTAAAAGTAGACAGGGTGTCTGCCTCACGGACCAAAACTGGGAGTTGGTTCCACAGGAGAGGAGCCTGATAGCTAAAGGATCTGCCTCCCATTCTACTTCTAGAGACTCTAGGAACCACCAGCAGACCTGCAGTCTGAGAGCGAAGTGCTCTACCAGGAACATACGGGGTAATCAGAGCTCTGATATATGATGGAGCTTGATTATTAAGGGCTTTATACGTTAGAAGAAGAATTTTAAATTCTATTCTTGATTTAACAGGAAGTCAATGAAGGGAAGCTAAAATTGGAGAAATATGATCCCTCTTGTTGATTTTCATCAGAACTCTTGCTGCAGCATTTTGGATCAGCTGAAGGCTTTGAACTGCATTTTGTGGACTTCCTGATAGTAAAGAATTACAATAGTCCAGCCTTGAAGTAACAAATGCATGGACCAGTTTTTCAGCATCACTCCTGGACAGAATGTTTCTAATTTTGGCGATATTCCGGAGGTGAAAAAAGGAAACTCTGGAAACCTGTTTAATATGGGATTTAAATGACATGTCTTGGTCAAAAATAACACCAAGATTTTTTACTTTATTACCAGAGGCCAAGTTAATGCCACCCAGATTAAGTGATTGGTTAAGAAGTTTATTTTTTGAGGACTCTGGCCCAAAGATTACAACTTCGGTCTTGTCAGAATTTAGATGCAGGAAATTTAAAGTCATCCAGCTTTTGATGTCATCAAGACATGACTGCAGTCGAAGTAACTGATTGGATTCATCAGGATTTATGGATAAATATAGCTGAGTATCATCAGCATAACAGTGGAAATTAATCCCATGCTGTCTGACAATTTTGCCTATTGGAAGCATAGATATAGTAAAGAGAATTGGTCCAAGGACTGAACCCTGTGGTACTCCACAGGTGACCCTAGAGTTTGAGGAAGATTTATTATTAACATGAACAAATTGGAATCTGTCTGACAGATAAGATTTAAACCAGCCTAATGCTTTCCCCTTAATCCCTACAGTATGTTCAAGTCTTTGTAGGAGAATATTGTGATCAAGGGAGCTACATTGTCTAATGCAGAACGCAATGAGGAAGTCACATTGTTAGCATAGGTATCGATTTGTGAATGGGAAGAAACAGCAATGCTGCCATCTACAGGGCATTTCTGCAATACTGAGGATATTAAAAAGGGGACAGACTCTTTAAGTTTTGATACAGCATTATCCGATAAAAATCTACTATAATGGAACCCTCTTTTGGGGGTGGAGAACTCAGTTAGATTAAACTCAAATGTTATTAAAAAATGATCAGATAGGACAGGGTTGTGAGGAAATACTGTTAATTCTTTACAATCAATGCCATATGTCAGAACAAGGTCTAAAGTATAAAGCCGAGAGTGCGTCGGTTCATGCACATTTTGAGCAAAACCAATTGAATCTAGGATAGTTTTAAAGGCTACACTAAGGTTATCACATTCAGTGTCAACATGGATGTTAAAATCACCCACTATAATAACCTTGTCAGTATTTAACACCAAA
The DNA here is from genome assembly GCF_011125445.2 of Fundulus heteroclitus. Classification (NCBI taxonomy): domain Eukaryota; kingdom Metazoa; phylum Chordata; class Actinopteri; order Cyprinodontiformes; family Fundulidae; genus Fundulus; species Fundulus heteroclitus. Next base: position 3,923,169 of record NC_046366.1, read on the forward strand.
TCAGATAAGAAATCTGACAACTCATCCAAAAACTGAGTGTAAGGGCCTGGTGGACGATACAAAACAACAAACAGAAGAGGTTTTATTGCTTTGCAGTTTGGATGAGAGAAACTGAGGGTTAAATGTTCAAAAGAACTGTAATTATTAGTTGGCCTGGGACTAATTAATAAATCAGACTGAAAGATAGTTGCCACTCCTCCTCAAGCAGTTGAATTTATTCAACTATAATAGAAGCATTAAATTAGGACTTAACATATTAATAAAATTATAAACATTTTCTTTTGTCTGATTTCAATGAGTATAATTGTTTAATTGAAAGTTAACGCAATTACGGTATTCTTTTTTTATTATTTGCTATTAGACCTCTGAGCGACTTTTAAAGTAGCCTCAATTATGACAATCTTAATAATTAATATGCAATTTTGATATCTGAATTCTGTGAGAAAAGCAAAGCTCTATTCATAGATGGAAATTGCAGTTTTTTAACTTGATAATTCAAAATGTTGACTATTTGCAGTTTTTAACCACTTAGGAAATGTTTTGTCTGACATGTTCATGCAATAGCACAGTAAGTTACATCGTCTGTAAAGTGACTGGTATATGTCTTTTTTGGACTCAAACATTTGACTCTAATCTGATTATTTGGACACTTTTAGCTTCTCATGAGGTGTTGTCTGTGTATTCAACTATTTGAACATTAAGTCTTGTTTATGTCTGTGTGTTATGTGGAAATCTGTGTGAATTCTGAGCCTGTGTCTTACCAAAATGTCAGAAATACTTTACATAATGACAATAAAGTTTCACTGACACAGGCCGTCTGCACAGCAACTCTGTGCCGCTGACATCTGCTAAGTATGGTCACGTTAAAGTTGATAGCTGATACTTAAAACATGATCAAAATCGGCATGATTTGTTAGCTTCCTGACATGTTGGCGTACCTCCATATAAAATATACCTATCGTGACGACAGTGTTTGGGTGTACATTTTGTTTTTCCATCTGTTTTTTCCACTGAATTGTTCTGTCTTCTTTAGGTTTCCTTAATTCCATTGGTTTCTCCGCCCCTCTCACCTGCAGTTCCCTCTCACAAACACTCTCCTCATTCTCATTGGTTTCTTTGTCTAATTGTCAGACTTCCCTGGTTCCTTTCCTCCCCATTTCTTCAGAGTACTCTTTAGGTCCGGTTCTGTTATCCTATCCTGCCTTG